>NC_063047.1:2447244-2748911 GCF_018812025.1 Megalobrama amblycephala
TTTATATCTAGCAATTCTGACTTCTCGCAATTCTGACTTTATATCTAGCAATTCTGACTTTTTTTTCTTGCAATTCTGACTTTATCTAGCAATTCTGACTTTTTTTCTCACTACTCTGACTTTATATCTCGCAATTCTGACTTTGTCTCACAATTCTGACTTCTCACAATTCTGTCTTTATTTCTCACAATTCTGACTTTATATCTAGCAATTCTGACTTTTTTTCTCGGTACTCTGACTTTATATCTCGCAATTCTGACTTTTCTCACAATTCTGACTCTTTTCTCGCAATTCTGACTTTATATCTCACAATTCTGACTCTCTTTTCTCGCAATTCTGACTCTTTTCTCGCAATTCTGGCATTTTTTTTCTCACAATTCTGACTTTATATCTCACAATTCTGACTCTTTTCTCGCAATTCTGACTCTTTTCTCACAATTCTGACATTTTTCTCACAATTCTGACTTCAAGCATTTTTTTCTCACAATTCTGACTTCTCGCAATTCTGACTTTATATCTCACAATTCTGACTCTTTTCTCGCAATTCTGACATTTTTTTCTCGCAATTCTGACTTTATATCTCACAATTCTGACTCTTTTCTCACATTTCTGACTCTTGTCTCGCAATTCTGACTTTATCTGGCAATTCTGACATTTTTTCTCGCAATTCTGACTTTTTGTCTCGCAATTCTGACTTTTATCTCAATTCTGACTTCTCGCAATTCTGACTTTTTTTCTAGCAATTCTGACTTTATCTTGCAATTCTGACTTTTCTCACAATTCCGACTTCTCGCAATTCTGACTTTATATCTAGCAATTCTGACTTTTTTTCTCGCAATTCTGACTTTTCTCGCAATTCTGACTTTTCTCGCAATTCTGACTTTGTCTCGCAATTCTGATTTCTCGCAATTCTGATTTCTCGCAATTCTGATTTCTCGCAATTCTGACTTTTTTCTCGCTACTCTGACTTTATATCTTGCAATTCTGACTTTGTCTCACAATTCTGACTTTATCTCGCAATTCTGAAATTTTTTCTCGCTACTCTGACTTTATATCTTGCAATTCTGACTTTGTCTCGCAATTCCGACTTCTCGCAATTCTGACTTTATATCTCACAATTCTGACTCTTTTCTCACATTTCTGACTCTTGTCTCACAATTCTGACTTTATCTGGCAATTCTGACATTTTTTCTCGCAATTCTGACTTTTTGTCTCGCAATTCTGACTTTTATCTCAATTCTGACTTCTCGCAATTCTGACTTTTTTTCTAGCAATTCTGACTTTTTCTCGCAATTCTGACTTTATATCTAGCAATTCTGACTTTTTTTCTCGCATTTTGTTATTTTTGTTATATCTCGCAATTGTTATATCTCACAATTTTGACTTTGTCTTGCAATTCTGACTTTTTCTCGCAATTCTGACATTTTTTTTTCTCGCACTTCTGACTTTTCTCACAATTCTGACTTTTCGCAATTCTGACTTTTCGCAATTCTGACTTTTTCTCGCAATTCTGACTTTTTTTTTTCTCGCACTTCTGACTTTTCTCACAATTCTGACTTCTCGCAATTCTGACTTTTTTTCTCGTAATTCTGACTTCTCGCAATTCTGACTTCTCGCAATTCTGACTTCTCGCAATTCTGACTTTATATCTAGCAATTCTGACTTTTTTTCTCGCAATTCTGACTTCTCGCAATTCTGACTTTTCTCGCAATTCTGACTTTTCTCGCAATTCTGACTTTTCTTTTATCGCAATTCTGACTTTTATCGCAATTCTGACTTTTTTTCTCGCTACTCTGACTTTGTCTCGCAATTCTGATTTCTCGCAATTCTGACTTTTTTCTCGCTACTCTGACTTTATATCTTGCAATTCTGACTTTGTCTCACAATTCTGACTTTATCTCGCAATTCTGACATTTTTTCTCGCTACTCTGACTTTATATCTTGCAATTCTGACTTTGTCTCGCAATTCCGACTTCTCGCAATTCTGACTTTATATCTCACAATTCTGACTCTTTTCTCACATTTCTGACTCTTGTCTCACAATTCTGACTTTATCTGGCAATTCTGACATTTTTTCTCGCAATTCTGACTTTTTGTCTCGCAATTCTGACTTTTATCTCAATTCTGACTTCTCGCAATTCTGACTTTTTTTCTAGCAATTCTGACTTTATCTTGCAATTCTGACTTTTCTCACAATTCCGACTTCTCGCAATTCTGACTTTATATCTAGCAATTCTGACTTTTTTTCTCGCAATTCTGACTTCTCGCAATTCTGACTTTATATCTAGCAATTCTCACTTTTTTTTCTCGCAATTCTGACTTCTCGCAATTCTGACTTTATATCTAGCAATTCTGACTTCTCGCAATTCTGACTTTATATCTAGCAATTCTGACTTTTTTTTTCTTGCAATTCTGACTTTATATCTAGCAATTCTGACTTTTTTTTTCTTGCAATTCTGACTTTATCTAGCAATTCTGACTTTTTTTCTCACTACTCTGACTTTATATCTCGCAATTCTGACTTTGTCTCGCAATTCTGACTTCTCACAATTCTGTCTTTATTTCTCACAATTCTGACTTTATATCTAGCAATTCTGACTTTTTTTCTCGGTACTCTGACTTTATATCTCGCAATTCTGACTTTTCTCACAATTCTGACTCTTTTCTCGCAATTCTGACTTTATATCTCACAATTCTGACTCTCTTTTCTCGCAATTCTGACTCTTTTCTCGCAATTCTGGCATTTTTTTTCTCACAATTCTGACTTTATATCTCACAATTCTGACTCTTTTCTCGCAATTCTGACTCTTTTCTCACAATTCTGACATTTTTCTCACAATTCTGACTTCAAGCATTTTTTCTCACAATTCTGACTTCTCGCAATTCTGACTTTATATCTCACAATTCTGACTCTTTTCTCGCAATTCTGACTCTTTTCTCGCAATTCTGACATTTTTTCTCGCAATTCTGACTTCTCGCAATTCTGACTTTATATCTCACAATTCTGACTCTTTTCTCACATTTCTGACTCTTGTCTCGCAATTCTGACTTTATCTGGCAATTCTGACATTTTTTCTCGCAATTCTGACTTTTATCTCAATTCTGACTTCTCGCAATTCTGACTTTTTTTCTAGCAATTCTGACTTTATCTTGCAATTCTGACTTTTCTCACGATTCCGACTTCTCGCAATTCTGACTTTATATCTAGCAATTCTGACTTTTTTTCTCGCAATTCTGACTTCTCGCAATTCTGACTTTATATCTAGCAATTCTCACTTTTTTTTCTCGCAATTCTGACTTCTCGCAATTCTGACTTTATATCTAGCAATTCTGACTTCTCGCAATTCTGACTTTATATCTAGCAATTCTGACTTTTTTTTCTTGCAATTCTGACTTTATCTAGCAATTCTGACTTTTTTTCTCACTACTCTGACTTTATATCTCGCAATTCTGACTTTGTCTCACAATTCTGACTTCTCACAATTCTGTCTTTATTTCTCACAATTCTGACTTTATATCTAGCAATTCTGACTTTTTTTCTCGGTACTCTGACTTTATATCTCGCAATTCTGACTTTTCTCACAATTCTGACTCTTTTCTCGCAATTCTGACTTTATATCTCACAATTCTGACTCTCTTTTCTCGCAATTCTGACTCTTTTCTCGCAATTCTGGCATTTTTTTCCTCGCAATTCTGACTTTATATCTCACAATTCTGACTCTCTTTTCTCGCAATTCTGACTCTTTTCTCGCAATTCTGGCATTTTTTTTCTCACAATTCTGACTTTATATCTCACAATTCTGACTCTTTTCTCGCAATTCTGACTCTTTTCTCACAATTCTGACATTTTTCTCACAATTCTGACTTCAAGCATTTTTTCTCACAATTCTGACTTCTCGCAATTCTGACTTTATATCTCACAATTCTGACTCTTTTCTCGCAATTCTGACTCTTTTCTCGCAATTCTGACATTTTTTTCTCGCAATTCTGACTTCTCGCAATTCTGACTTTATATCTCACAATTCTGACTCTTTTCTCACATTTCTGACTCTTGTCTCGCAATTCTGACTTTATCTGGCAATTCTGACATTTTTTCTCGCAATTCTGACTTTTATCTCAATTCTGACTTCTCGCAATTCTGACTTTTTTTCTAGCAATTCTGACTTTATCTTGCAATTCTGACTTTTCTCACGATTCCGACTTCTCGCAATTCTGACTTTATATCTAGCAATTCTGACTTTTTTTCTCGCAATTCTGACTTCTCGCAATTCTGACTTTATATCTAGCAATTCTCACTTTTTTTTCTCGCAATTCTGACTTCTCGCAATTCTGACTTTATATCTAGCAATTCTGACTTCTCGCAATTCTGACTTTATATCTAGCAATTCTGACTTTTTTTTCTTGCAATTCTGACTTTATCTAGCAATTCTGACTTTTTTTCTCACTACTCTGACTTTATATCTCGCAATTCTGACTTTGTCTCACAATTCTGACTTCTCACAATTCTGTCTTTATTTCTCACAATTCTGACTTTATATCTAGCAATTCTGACTTTTTTTCTCGGTACTCTGACTTTATATCTCGCAATTCTGACTTTTCTCACAATTCTGACTCTTTTCTCGCAATTCTGACTTTATATCTCACAATTCTGACTCTCTTTTCTCGCAATTCTGACTCTTTTCTCGCAATTCTGGCATTTTTTTCCTCACAATTCTGACTTTATATCTCACAATTCTGACTCTTTTCTCGCAATTCTGACTCTTTTCTCACAATTCTGACATTTTTCTCACAATTCTGACTTCAAGCATTTTTTTCTCACAATTCTGACTTCTCGCAATTCTGACTTTATATCTCACAATTCTGACTCTTTTCTCGCAATTCTGACATTTTTTTCTCGCAATTCTGACTTTATATCTCACAATTCTGACTCTTTTCTCACATTTCTGACTCTTGTCTCGCAATTCTGACTTTATCTGGCAATTCTGACATTTTTTCTCGCAATTCTGACTTTTGTCTCGCAATTCTGACTTTTATCTCAATTCTGACTTCTCGCAATTCTGACTTTTTTTCTAGCAATTCTGACTTTATCTTGCAATTCTGACTTTTCTCACAATTCCGACTTCTCGCAATTCTGACTTTATATCTAGCAATTCTGACTTTTTTTCTCGCAATTCTGACTTCTCGCAATTCTGACTTTATATCTAGCAATTCTCTTTTTTTTCTCGCAATTCTGACTTCTCGCAATTCTGACTTTATATCTAGCAATTCTGACTTCTCGCAATTCTGACTTTATATCTAGCAATTCTGACTTCTCGCAATTCTGACTTTATATCTAGCAATTCTGACTTTTTTTTCTTGCAATTCTGACTTTATCTAGCAATTCTGACTTTTTTTCTCACTACTCTGACTTTATATCTCGCAATTCTGACTTTGTCTCGCAATTCTGACTTCTCACAATTCTGTCTTTATTTCTCACAATTCTGACTTTATATCTAGCAATTCTGACTTTTTTTCTCGGTACTCTGACTTTATATCTCGCAATTCTGACTTTTCTCACAATTCTGACTCTTTTCTCGCAATTCTGACTTTATATCTCACAATTCTGACTCTCTTTTCTCGCAATTCTGACTCTTTTCTCGCAATTCTGGCATTTTTTTTCTCACAATTCTGACTTTATATCTCACAATTCTGACTCTTTTCTCGCAATTCTGACTCTTTTCTCACAATTCTGACATTTTTCTCACAATTCTGACTTCAAGCATTTTTTCTCACAATTCTGACTTCTCGCAATTCTGACTTTATATCTCACAATTCTGACTCTTTTCTCGCAATTCTGACTCTTTTCTCACAATTCTGACATTTTTCTCACAATTCTGACTTCAAGCATTTTTTCTCACAATTCTGACTTCTCGCAATTCTGACTTTATATCTCACAATTCTGACTCTTTTCTCGCAATTCTGACTCTTTTCTCGCAATTCTGACATTTTTTTCTCGCAATTCTGACTTCTCGCAATTCTGACTTTATATCTCACAATTCTGACTCTTTTCTCACATTTCTGACTCTTGTCTCGCAATTCTGACTTTATCTGGCAATTCTGACATTTTTTCTCGCAATTCTGACTTTTTGTCTCGCAATTCTGACTTTTATCTCAATTCTGACTTCTCGCAATTCTGACTTTTTTTCTAGCAATTCTGACTTTATCTTGCAATTCTGACTTTTCTCACAATTCCGACTTCTCGCAATTCTGACTTTATATCTAGCAATTCTGACTTTTTTTCTCGCAATTCTGACTTCTCGCAATTCTGACTTTATATCTAGCAATTTCTCTTTTTTTCTCGCAATTCTGACTTCTCGCAATTCTGACTTTATATCTAGCAATTCTGACTTCTCGCAATTCTGACTTTATATCTAGCAATTCTGACTTTTTTTTTCTTGCAATTCTGACTTTATCTAGCAATTCTGACTTTTTTTCTCACTACTCTGACTTTATATCTCGCAATTCTGACTTTGTCTCGCAATTCTGACTTCTCACAATTCTGTCTTTATTTCTCACAATTCTGACTTTATATCTAGCAATTCTGACTTTTTTTCTCGGTACTCTGACTTTATATCTCGCAATTCTGACTTTTCTCACAATTCTGACTCTTTTCTCGCAATTCTGACTTTATATCTCACAATTCTGACTCTCTTTTCTCGCAATTCTGACTCTTTTCTCGCAATTCTGGCATTTTTTTTCTCACAATTCTGACTCTTTTCTCGCAATTCTGACTCTTTTCTCGCAATTCTGGCATTTTTTTTCTCACAATTCTGACTTTATATCTCACAATTCTGACTCTTTTCTCGCAATTCTGACTCTTTTCTCGCAATTCTGACATTTTTTTTCTCGCAATTCTGACTTCTCGCAATTCTGACTTTATATCTAGCAATTCTGACTTTTTTTCTCGCAATTCTGACTTCTCGCAATTCTGACTTTGTCTCGCAATTCTGACTCTTGTCTCACAATTCTGACTTTTTTCGCACAATTCTGACTTTGTGTCGAGCGTCGGTTTGGGCAACTTCGGACTCAGACGCTGCTGACGTGAGCCAACCCTGCAGTCTGCTTTCATTGCCACTAGTACGTCGGCGTCGGCTTGGTGTATTCAGGATTTTATAATGAATAGCAATCGCTACATCTGCATTTCCAAAATTATTTTGTAAATTTATTTTAAAACAATCAATTTCAACAAAGTCAAAGCATATTGGCTCCCTACAAGCTTCTTACCTGCTCATAAGTCATATTTTTCAGATACCCGTCTTTCTTTCTTTATTATTTGGTGGTGTTTTGATGTCGTTAGTGACATTCGCACTGATCAGATTCATACACGCAGGAGCCGAAGCACAACTCATGTATAATCAAAACAATGTTCCTCTGCAAGTAACTTGTAGTTTTATGCTTCAACGGCTAGAGGTCCAAAAGTCAAATCTATAGTGTAGCTTTAAGAACTATTTACTGAGCCTAAGAACTGAAGAACTTAATAAGAGTGTATTTGTTTTACAGATGCGTGGATGAGCATTATTAACTGCGTGAATCAGTGGAGCTGGGGCAGGAATCATAACTTCCTCCACAATATGAAAGGTAAGAACAGACCTGCTGACTTGAAATTCCATGTGAATAATATAATAATGCTGTGATCCCTCAGGCAAAGCAGTTCCCTCCACTCTTCTGGAAACTAAGACGAGAGACTATGAAGATGCCGGACTGTTGCTGAACTCACCCTACTTCTCAGTGCTGAGAAAAGAGAGAGACATCGACCTCATCATTTCACTGGATTTCAGTGAGGGTGATCCTTTCATGGTATTATACACATTTTTAATTCTCTACAGTTTCACTCATAAGAAAATGTTAGTGATAAAAAAAGAGCAATTGTGATGCTTTTCCACTGCAGACGGTGAAGGAAGCTGCCAAGATGTGCAAGGAACTAAACATCCCTTTCCCTGAGGTCAACATTCCCAGTGGACACTCAGAGAAACCGATAGACTTCTATCTGTTCAAAGGCAAAAACACTCCAACCGTGATCCACATCCCTCTCTTTAATGTGGTCAACTGTGGAGGCAAGTTAAAGTCTTACAATGTCCTGAATAAAACTGAAATATCAACTGAGTTCTGACTGAAGTGTGTTCATGTTTCTTCAGGTGATATTGAGACCTGGAGGAATAATTATAAGACCTTTCAAGGTCCTTACAGCGCTGAGAAGATCACTGATCTCATGAAGGCCGCTGGAAAAAACATCACAAACAACAAAGACAGTCTGCTGGAGCAGATCTGTGCGGTCATTGGGCAAAAAGGATCCAGGCACATGAATACATATAACACTGACTAAAATCTGAATATAGACTAAACTAATCTGCATATCAGCAGTGTTGGGGGTAACACATTACAAGAAACTTGAGTTACGTAATCAGATTACTTTTTCAAGTAACTAGTAAAATAACGCATTACTTTTAAATGTACAATGTAATATCTGAGTTACTTTTTCAAATCAGTAGCACAAGTTATTTTTTTTTTTTTTCATATTTATTGACTGATGCCTCTCCTGTCGCCATGTTGAGAGGAATCGTAAGTGTGTGTAACATAACATTACTTTCCTTAAAATTAACTAAGTAATGCAATTAGTTACTTTTTATGGGTGTAATGCAATATTGTAACGCATTACTTTCAAGTCATCTTCATTTATATAGCACTTTTCACAATATAGATTGTTTCAAAGCAGCTTCACAGTGATAATAGTAAAATTAATGGACAGAGATTGTTTTGGCTTTACAGCAGCTCTAAGAACTTAAAGTTATCAAGTTAAAGTAGGTTTTTAATTGAATCACTTCTGTTGTAAAAATTGTAAGGGGCCGCTTAAATGACACCTTTGTAACTGAAAACAGAAGACTTTTAATGCCAAAGTAACGCTGCGTATCAGTCATTTTACAACAGTATTTAATTTCTTTTTCTGTCAGCATCATTTTTTTTCTGCAAAATTGACATTAGATTATCAGAGGTTTCCATTTTAATTCTGTTTAATATATTTCTGCATGTTTTAATGTTTCTTCATGCATGTTGATTATAATAAAACAGAGTTTTGGTCCTGAATGCTGACTGGTCGATTCAAAGTTTCATCATTTTTAGTTTTCACCCTAGTATTTTGGACATAGAGTATTTAAAAAGGGTTCTTATTAATTCCACAAGGGTTAGGATTTGGTTTCCCTAAAAGCAGTGTAATAATTACATTTCCCAGAATTCTTTCTATGCCCTTAACAGTTAAATACACTAAAAACATGAATGAATGAATGGCATGGTTTATTAACTAGATGTATCTATTTGATTTTAGTTTAGAAATCATATTTTCAAGAAAGCATCTATTTGATTCCTTAGAATCAGTATAAACCAGCCCATTTGTGAAATAATCAAATTGAATCAGTTAAAGACCCCCTGTGGTGAAAATCAAGTTTTTAATGTTGTTTATATGTCTATGTGGTGTTTTTAATATGCTTTAAGACAAACCATGTGCAAATTCACCAGTCAACACCATTGCTGAGTATTTTCTTCTTAAATCTGAAGTGAAAAAAACGCGGTTTGAAATCGCTGGTGTGTGTGACGTCACTAACTACCTTGTAACCAATCATGTCAACATGCCGGCGGGCTTTAGCATATCATTAACAGCGAACTAGCAGGGAAGTCTCGAGAGAAGCCAGGTTATTTCAGTATATTTTTCTGTTGATGTGAAAAATTGTGTAGAATTAGCATAGAATTATGATGAACTATATACCTTTCTCCACTGACATTCTGAGGTGTTAAAGCGTTTGTAAGGAGACTGATTGTTAGAAGTTGTCTGACTCTGAGATGGCGAATGGGAACATGGTTTGTGTAACATTATCAACACATTATTAGCTGTTTGATAACATAGTCAAGCAAAAGTCTAATCATATTAATTACCGTTATGTGTCTGACTTTGTATAGAGCGACACCATTGTGCAGCGTTTACCTCAGTAACTTGACCGAGTAGATCTCTGAGCTGGTGTCAGTGAGTGGAGGCGGGGCTAATTTGCATATTCATTGATTTGCGTATACTAACTGAGGCGAGGGTGTAGAGTTAGTTTCAAGCTATTTTAAGGCAAGAAGAAATGTTTTTTCACAGGAAAACAAAAACTTTGCCATTTTGGTGATTTTACGGACTTCAGGAGGACTTTATACAGGTACTGGTCAAATAATTAGAATATCGTGAAAAAGTTCATTTTTTTATTGTAAATTATTTCAAAAAATGAAACTTTCATTTATACTAGATTCCCTACATGTAAAGTAAAACATTTCAAAAGTTTTTTTTTTTTTTTTAATTTGTTGATTAGAGCGTACAGCTCATGAAAGTCCAAAATCCAGTATCTCAAAATATTAGAATATTTACATTTGAGTTTCATTAAATGACCATCCCTACAGTATAAATTCCGGGTATCTTGAAACCACACTAATGGGGAAGACTGCTGACTTGGCAATGGTCAAGGAGACAATCATTGACACCCTCCACAAAGAGAGTAAGTCACAGAAGGTCATTACTGAATGGGGTGGCTGTTTACAGAGTGATGTATCAAAGCATATTAAATGCAAAGTTGACTAGAAGGAAGAAATTGGGTAGGCAAAGGTGCACAAGCAACAGGGATGACCACAAGCTTGAGAATACTGTCAAGTAAAGCCGATTCAGACACTTGGGAGAGCTTCATAATGAGTAGAATGAAGCCGGAGTCAGAGCATCAAGAGTCACCACACTCGGACATCTTCAGGAAAAGGACTACCAAGCCACTTCTGAAACAGAAACAACGTCAGAAGCATCTTACCTGGGCTAAGGAGAAAAAGAACTGGACAGTGAACAGTGGTCGAAAGTCCTCTTTTCAGATAAAAGTAAATTTTGCATTTCATGTTAAATTCATGGTCCCAAAGTCTGAAGGAAGACTGGAGAGGCACAGAATCCAAGCTGCTTGAAGTCTAGTGTGAAGTTTCTGAAGTCAGTAATGATTTGGGGGGCCGTGACATCTGCTGGTGTTGGTCCATTGTGTTTTATCTAAGTGCAAAGTCAATGCAACCATCTTCCAGGAGATTTTGGAGCACTTTATGCTCCAAAATGAAAGATGAGAAACAGTCGATCCAACAATATACAGATGATCTGAAGGCTCAATAGTGCCTCAGCAGTGCCACAGGCTGATCACTTCCATGCCACACTTCACTGATGCTGTAATTTGTGCTAGAGCAAGTCATTTGCTGTAATATGTGCTGCTGACCAAGTATTGAGTGCACAAATGAACATACTTTAAAGAACTTGAACTTTTCTGTTTTGAAAATCCATTTTTTGATTGATCTTAGGAAATATTCTAATATTTTGAGATACTGGATTTTGGACTTACATGAGCTGTACGCTCTAATCATCAAAATTAAAAAAAAAAAAAACAACTTTTGAAATGTTTTACTTTACATGTAGGGAATCTAGAATATATGAAAGTTTCATTTTTAAAAATAATTTACAATAAAAAAATGAACTTTTTCAGGATATTCTAATTATATGACCAGCACCTGTATGTACACTGTTGTTATATGAAGCACAGCACATTTTGGCTCTCCTAGCAGAATATGCTTGCCTAGGGTCATTTCACTGTTCAACACTGTTAAAAAAAAAAAAAAAAAAATGCACTGATAGTGATACAAGGTTTGTTGTATATCTTGTGGGGTATTTAGATAGAATTTAAATTTTGAATTTAACAAATGTTATAAATGTTTTTATTATGGTAATTAGCAAATGTTAAAATAAATCAGTTAAGCTTGCAAATGGACTTATGTCATTAATACCAGTTATGTGTGACGCTGACCGCACACCAAGATCACGATAGTCAGAGCTGATAAATACAGTGATATGTTATGAGTTACTGTACCAAACATAAATCATGTTAATTCATGCAAATAATGTGGTATGTCCTTCTACTGTAGCATGAAACCAGTCCATGTTGCAGTTCAGGAGTCAGAAAAGACTGACAGAAAAGACAATAAATAATACACAAAACCCAAAGATTTTGATAATGACAAAGGTGAGTTCAGTCAAATAGTGCTGGTCCCAATTTGGGAGGTCACTTAAATGATCAACATTAAAACTATTCATTCTGAAAAAACTGTTGTCAGCATTTTACTTTTGTTTTTAGGTGAATAATTATTCTATATTAATGTATATGCTGTATTTTATTACTTTAAATACCATTTTTATTTAAATACTGTTACCTTTAGACACAGATATACAGCAATGCATCTTATTATCTCATGTTTGTAGCATTGCTGTCCTGCAACCACTTATCTTAAACACTTATCTAAAAATGACAACTTTTTAAATGAGACTTTAATAAGAAAATGTAATTTGAAAAGTAACCAGTAAAGATGTCAGACAAATAGATTGGAGTAAAAATTATGTTTGCCTCTTATATTGTGCAGTAGAAATCTAAATGCTCTCAACAAGTTATTTGAAGGCTGCTACTGTTTAATCTGAACAACAAAAACAACACCATCACACTAGCTATTGCTCCAGTCTATGTGTAATGTTCACATATGTCTCCAAACCCTCCCAGAATAGGCCACTGTGACCTAAAAGTCAATCGTAAAACATTTCATCATAACTACAGGTTGACAGCAGCAATGTTTCCCTCTGCACCTGAAGGTCGGGGTGGCCATCAAAGGGGTCAGAGTTCCTCCGTTCCTAATGTAGTCGGCTGCAAGCTCCTCAGCAGGTGGAAAGAACTGAGGTGGGATCCGAGCGGATCTGAGATGGGCTTCAAAAAGAGCATCAGGTATGCCCTTGGATGGGATTGTATGTGTATTCCAGGCAGGGATGAAATTCTGCAGCCCAACCATGCAGCATTTTGAAGCAATGGCTGAGACACAATGCTTCCCAAAGGGGTCATCAATGTCCAGAAAACCATTGTTGACCAAGGCACACAGTGTGTACTTAACTGGGTAGTTTATTCGCAAGTTGACTTCTACCCACTTTCTTTCAGCAGCGTGGTTCTGTCTTGACTGACTTTGAATGAAAAGGTGCCTGTTGACATTAGTGCGAAAGGCACTAAGATTATCTTGATGATACAGACATAAATAAAATTCACATCCATGATCAACTCTTAGCTGATCAAAAAGGCCATGACTCTAGCAGATTTTTCTGTACACTTCGTCATAAATGATAAGATTATTCTTGATCAGCATTACAGAAAATCCTAAAATTTTCCCAATGAAACCATCAGAAGCAACAACTTCAGTAACCCCAAAATCCACAAGCTTTTCATTTTGGTCCATATGTAGTCTGTGACCAGCATACTCAGCGTAATAGACAAGGGGATTCGTTTGGCGAGCAGTTGCCTCTCTGAGTGTACTGCGGGGTAATTTGTGCCAGTGTGCGCCTTACCGCTCTTTCACCCAACCTGTATCCCGAAGCTCTCAACATCCCAGTCATCATCTTTCTACCGTACGCAGGGCCGCAAACAGTAACTGCTGGTCGAACAACTGCACCCACACCATCTCTCCCTAGCCGTGCGTAATCAAAACGATGAATGTTCCTCGATGCACAAAATTTAGAAATTGAGGAAATGCTGGAGCCTCTCCCGAGTCCATATTGCTGCTGTAGGACCTCTTGAACTTGTTTGCATGTGTATCCCAGCTCCTCTACTAACCTGCGGATTACACTTTCGTAATCATCAAGCACACTCCACTCACACATCGTCCAGACAATCTTTGTTACACGTAGTCACACAGTTAATAGATGCCTGATGATAAATTATTGCATGGTCAGACGTGTCAATGCATACAGCACTCTGGGTAAATACAGCCACATCCCAACCCCCCCGCTCCCCCCACTGGTACGGTCCAACCGGGAGCGCAAATCTGAGAAATGGAAAATCAAAATAATGAATCATTTTTATGTTAGTTCAAAAATCAGATTCGGATGCAACAACCCAAACTCGTAAAATTGAAAATTAAAATGAGAGACAATTATCCATTTGTAAATTGCTCCAAAGAAATTGAAAATTAAAGTTAGAAGCCAACTTTTCATTTGGTTCATTTTGATGGTGCGAATTGAACAAAGAACTGCAAAGCGTTACACGGACCGTATAGGATGAACCGCCGAACAGGAGGGCTCGCGCTCTTCAGTTACAATGACAGAATATGACAGAGAGTTCGTGCTTTAAAGCGAAACAGACACTGGAATTAATAATTCTCTCTGCCATCTCTGATATAATCATCATGGACTTTAAGATCATCAAACTGCGTGACATAAATTCCGTTATGACGCAATTTCACATGCTTCCGTAATTTTTCTGCGTTAAATATGCGTTAAAATATTTTAACGCGTTAAGGATTTTGAATTAATGGCATGCATTAATGCGTTAACGTTGACAGCCCTAATTTATATATGTACATATATAAAGTCCTAATATATGTATGCATGCATGTATGTAAATGTGTGTGTGTATATATATAATTTACATAAATTTAAAGGTCCAGATTTGAATTGCTTTTGTTTTCTAAAGAAGTTTTGTTTTACCTGTTGATTCAGCAAAAAGCCCACTTCTTTCAAGCACCTTGTTGAGCTTAAAGGGAAAAATTTGGTTGTCAGGACAGTCATGTGAAGTTTCCACACACTGACACACTTTCAGGAAAACATCATTTGATAAAACGCAGATGAAAAATAAATCACATGCTTATTCAGCAGTTGACAAGTGACCTAAAAATGTATGTCACTGAATTATGCAACTCTACTTCACTGGAAACAGAAAGTAGCTCGCTTCCACTGGACGTTTACATGCTTCTGAGAACAATATCGACGCCATTATGACTATGGGGGCTTTCACATTGGCAGTTTAGTTGGAAACGGGGTGCGTTTCTCATGAAAAATCCTTAATGTGAAAGCTGTCATGGGAACCCAGCTGATGATGGACCCCTGAACCCCACAACCTTGAAGCAAGAGTGGGAAAAGATGAGCGGGACAATCTGCCTGCTGCTGTGTCTGCGCCAAACATTCGTGTGCTCTCCATCAGCATGACTACCTGTAAAACGTCTCGGGTTACGAGTGTAACCCCTGTTCCCTGAGTAAGGGAACGAGACGCTACGTCAATGACGTGATGGGAACCTTCTGCATTTTGTGTCCGTGAAGCACCTCTGTATCCAACCAATGAGAAGACGTGACGTCAGAGGCGGGTGACGTCACGGACCAGGAAACTATAAAGCATACCCAAAAGCAGAGAATGCCAGCTTCTAGAATATGTCTGAAGCAAGCGCTCCAGGTATGAGGGAGGTACGGCAACGTGACGTAGCGTCTCGTTCCCTTACTCAGGGAACAGGGGTTACACTCGTAACCCGAGACGTTCCCTTTCGTGGGAACTATCGACGCTACGTCAATGACGTGATGGGAACGCTGTCCCAACTACGCCGTATCTTCAAGTGCCTGGCTGCTATCTTGCAAGACCAAGGAACCTGGAGTAGAACTTATATTAAGATTATAAAATCTGATGAAAGTGTGCTGGGATGACCATCCAGCTGCACCACATATGTCGTCCAGTGACACTCCTGACAAAAGAGCTTTAGAAGCGGCCATACCTCTTGTAGAATGAGCTCTAACGGCTAAGGGACATGGCTGTCCCACTGCTTTATATGCGAGTGAGATGGCCTCAACCACCCACTTGCTCATCCTCTGCTTGGATGCTGGGCCCCCCCTTCTAGGGGACCCGTAACATACAAATAATCGATCTGTTTTTCTTCCCCGGCAGGTCTGTGGGTGTAGGCATCCAGCGCCCTCACAGGGCAAAGCAGATTACGTTTTTCCTGATCCTGATTTTCAAATGGAGGAGGACAGAAAGCCTCCAATACAATGGGACCTGGGACTCTAGTGGGGACCTTTGGCACATAGCCCGGTCTAGTATGTAAGAAAGCCTTGATCATACCAGGCGCAAATTCCAAACATGATGGAGCGACTGACAGCGCTTGCAAATCACCAATCCTTTTCAAGGAAGAAATTGCTAACAGAAAGACTGTTTTTAGTGTTAGAAATTTATCTGACACTTCTTCTATTGGCTCGAAGGGAGCCTCAGCTAACCCTTGGAGCACAATAGATAAGTCCCAGGTCGGAGCTTTTGTGCGCACCGAAGGCCTCAACCTCAGTGCACCACGGAGGAAGCGTATAACTAGGGGGTCTCGACCCACCGAGGAGCCCCCTACAGGATTATGATAAGCCGAGATGGCTGCGATATATACCTTCAATGTTGAAGGGGTTAAGCCTTCTGAAAACTTTTCCTGAAGGAATTGTAGCACACAGCTAATAGGAGAGTGGACAGGGTCCGTATTACGCTGGCCACACCATGTGGCGAACAGTTTCCATTTATACATATACAGCTTCCTCGTGGAGGGAGCTCTGGAGTGAAGGATGGTCTCCACAACCTCGGTTGGGAGACCAGATTCTATGAGCCTTGCCCCCTCAGAGGCCAGGCCCATAGTTTCCACATTTCTGGGCGGGGATGGAGGATCGTGCCGCCCGCTTGTGACAGGAGATCCTGTCTGAGAGGAAGCTCCATAGGAGAGCCGTGAAGGAGAGATATTAGGTCCGCAAACCATATTCTTGTCGGCCAGTAAGGGGCCACCAGTATTAGGTCGGCCCTCTCCTGGCGAACCTTCTCCAGAACTCCCGGGAGCAATGAGACCGGGGGGAATGCATACAGACGTAGCCTCGGCCACGTCTGTAGCATAGCATCTAGCCCTAGAGGCGCTGGGTGCTCCAGAGAGTACCACAGAGGGCACTGAGTTGACTCCTCTGTGGCAAATAGATCGACTTGAGCTCGACCATAGACTTTCCATATCAACTCCGCCACCTCGGTGTGGAGTTTCCATTCCCCCGGCCTCGCGCCCTGCCTCGACAGAGCGTCTGCTCCCACATTCAACCGCCCCGGAATATACGCTGCTTTCAATGAAAGGAGTTTTCCCTGGGCCCACAGGAGGATGCGGCTGACCAGATTGCATAGCAGGCGAGACCGCAAACCCCCTTGGTGGTTGATATATGAGACCACCGTGGTGTTGTCGGTGCGGACCAACACATGGTGTCCCCTCAGGTCTGGGAGGAAGTGTTTTAGTGCTAGAAACACCGGCATCATCTCCAGCCGATTTATGTGCCAGGAGAGCTGATGGTCCTCCCAGAGACCCTGAGCTGAGCGACCACTCATGATCGCCCCCCAGCCCGTGAGGGAAGCATCTGTCGTTAGCATTACACGACGACGAGGAGTTCCCAACACGGGTCCTTGGGACAGGAACCAAGGCTTTTTCCACATGACCAGAGCACGAAGGCATCGCCGCGTGACTTTGATCATACGAAAAGGATTTCCCCTCGGGGAAAACCCCTTGGTCCTGAGCCACCACTGTAAGGGTCTCATGTGCAGAAGGCCAAAAGTAACAACGTTGGACGCAGCTGCCATCAGACCCAACAGTCTCTGAAACTGTTTTACAGTGAGTGACTGGCCTAACTTCACCCCGTTCACGGCCCCGAGAATGGAACTCACACGAGCAGGGGTCAATTGCGCCTGCATCGTGGTGGAATCCCAGATTACACCCAGATAATTTGCAACCTGACTCGGGACCAGCACACTCTTTTTGGCATTGAGCCTCAACCCAAGCTTCTTCATGTGTGACAGAACAACATCTCGATGTTGAACTGCTAGACGCTCTGTTTGAGCTAGTATCAACCAATCGTCGATATAGTTCAATACGCGGATGCCCTGGAGTCTCAACGGAGCCAGCGCTGCATCCACGCACTTCGTGAACGTGCGGGGTGATAAAGATAGGCCGAAAGGAAGGACGCTGTATTGGTAAGCTTCGCCCCTGAAAGCAAACCTGAGGAACTTCCTGTGAGAAGGATGGATGGATACATGAAAATAAGCGTCTTTCAGATCTATTGCCACAAACCAGTCCTCGGACCTGATCTGTGGGATAATCTGTTTGAGTGTGAGCATTTTGAACTTCAACTTTTTTACAGATCGATTTAACACACGTAAATCTATGATCGGACGCAACCCTCCATCCTTCTTTGGAACAATGAAGTAGCGGCTGTAAAAGCCTGACATTTTGCTGGGAGGAGGAACCCTCTCTATAGCTCCTTTTTGCAAAAGCGTCGTAACTTCTTTTTCCATCACCAGAGACTGCTCTGGGGCTACCACTGTGTGGAGAACCCTATTGAACTTGGGCGGTCGAGAACCGAACTGAATTCTGTAACCCTGTTGTATCATGAGCAGCACCCATTTTGAAATGTTCGGGAGACGTTTCCATTCTTCCATATATTCTACTAAGGGAACCAGTCTCTCGAGACTGGTCTCTGGTGTTTTTTGAGCACTTGGCTCGTTCATCTGATGCGGCGCACCGGCAGACAAACGAATCGAGCGCTGACCGATCCCCCTCGGAGGATCGGTGGAGACCGCTGCGCCCTGACGCACACTGGGTGGCAGGGTTGGCAGGACGGCCTCCTGAGGGCACCGGGGTAGAACGGGCGCCCGAGATGATAACTGAATTACCCCGGAGGGGACTGCCCTCAAAGGTCCCAAATGACTGGCGTCAGGACCTTTTCTTGGAAGCCTTCCGGGAGATAATGACGGTCCTCAGATCCGCCCTACCCCCGGAAGGCTTCGCCTGTGCTGACCGCCCCGGTCCCCAAGCTTTCTGCGGGGGAGCCCGGGTGGCCACACTGGCTTTCTGCTGCGCCCTGTGCGCCGAGGAGCTGGCTATCGGCCGAGACTGCTCCCGCCCAGCAGTCTCGGGGGGATGAGAGCGACGGGGGAGAAGCCTTTGAAACGCCGCTGACTGTTTGCGTGTCTCCTGGAACCTGTCAACGACAGATGTCACTGCGTCGCCGAACAGGCCAGCAGGAGACAGCGGCGCGTCCATCAGGACGTTTTTATCCTTCTCTTTTATATCGGATAAATTAAACCATAGATGCCTCTCCATGGCCACCAGGGCTGCCATAGAACGGCCGATTGATTTGGCCGTCTCCTTGGTGGCCCGGAGAGCTAGATCTGTCGCCTTTCTGAGTTCATGTATGGCTTCAAATGATGCTTCCCCGCTCTCATCTATTTCCCCCAGCAGGTCGGCTTGGTAAGCCTGCAAGATAGACATTGTATGCAGGCATGCCGCCGCCTGACCTGCCGCCGAATAAGCCTTGCCCACTAAGCTGGAGGTTGTTTTTAATGGCTTAGTGGGCAACGTCGGGGTCTTAAGGGACGACGCAGACTCGGGAGAGAGATAGCTGGCGAGCGTCTCTTCCACCCGAGGCATCGTCCCATAGCCGTGGTGTTTCAGCCCCATGATGTTACTGTATAATGACGTTTGGGGGCTGTAAACACGGTATTGTACTGGTCTCTTCCACGACCTCGACACCTCAGTGTGGAGGTCGGGAAAGAACGGCAGACCCCGACGCTGGGGTAGTGACCGTGCTGGAAGAAATCTTTCATCGAGTTTGCTCTTAGGCTGAGTTTCACTTTTCTCTGCGGGCCAGTCTATTTTTAACTTTTCAACTGCCCGGGTCACTACCTCCAAAAGCTCCTCGTACGCTGGAGATGAGGATGGCGGTCCCTCATCTCCTTCTCCGACACCCTCCACATCAACCTCCTCGGAGGAAGATATGTTGAGTGCCGGTATCTCTCTCCGGGGGGAAGAAACCGCAGCGCGTGCTTCCACCACCAGAGGAGAGACAATGGGTCTAGCAGGTAAGGGGAGCGATAGGGCAGAGCCCATCTCTCCCCCCTCTGCTAAATCCATTTGTGAACCCCACGAGTGCAGCCTTCGCCGTGCCTCAGCAGCAGCGGGACCGGACCCGCGGGGAACACTCGCCGCGGCGCCCTCCTCAAAGAGCGCCCGGCGTGAACGCAGCACTCTGAGAGTGAGCCTCTCGCAATGTACACAGACAGCTCCCTCGAGAGCTGCCTGTGCATGCTCAACTCCCAGGCATTTTACACACATTTCATGTGTATCCCCGTCCGTAATGAAGCGCGGACAGGGAGGAGCACACTTTGTAAATTTCTGCTGCTTTTCCGCCATTTATATATATATTTGTCTTATTTTGTGTTATGAAACTCTTGTCCTCGGACGAAGAGATCAGTGTGTGCAATGTGTGCAGGGACAAACAACAGTAAATAAGACAGACAAGATACAGATAGCGCTTGCTGAAGACAACAGAAGCTGGCGTTCTCTGCTTTTGGGTATGCTTTATAGTTTCCTGGTCCGTGACGTCACCCGCCTCTGACGTCACGTCTTCTCATTGGTTGGATACAGAGGTGCTTCACGAACACAAAATGCAGAAGGTTCCCATCACGTCATTGACGTAGCGTCGATAGTTCCCACGAAAGGGAACATTTAAACACGTACGCACTGGTTTTTTGTGCATTTTTTCTTCGTTTAAATAAAATGACTTTTTAGTCTGAACGAGAGAGAGAGAGATCTCGTTCATGAACGAATTGAACGAACTGGATGAAATGAATGATCGATCTCGTTCAGCAATCAGCAGAAAGCGGATACTATAGGTACTGACTACAGAGCACATTGTTAATATTTAACATAAATAACTCCACGTTTAACATAATCCCAGATTTATGAATTTGTAAATGTCTGGCCATACAATTAAAATGTTAATTATGCAAGAAAACCTTCTGATTTGGTCATCTAAACCACTTATTTAAACTTATTTTATTTATTTAATGAGTTGGGTCTAGATTAGGCACACATTTTAATAATTTTTGTTTTCTTTTGTTTTGTTTTGTTTTGTAACAAGTCAAGTTCGTTAAGTTAAGACATTACACATAAGACACTCTTTTTCGCCACCTGCTGGCGTATTTATGCAATTTGAAGAACGAACAAATCAGTGAACGAATCATTTCGGTGAATGAACTGAAAATGAACGAATCTCTTGGAAGAATCTAGGTGCGAGTCTGTTGATGTCATCCACCGTGACTCCAAGATTGCATCCCCAAATTAACCGGGCAGAGGTTGAAATTCAGCTGCTTAATGTGTGCGTGTGCACGCAATTTCTTTCAAGAAAAAAATAGACAGAAAGTTCCCACCACAATAATAAAGCTGCGAGTGCATACAGGCACGTTTGCTTCATAATACAACATAAAAGCAACCTTTCAGTGAGCAAACGTGTCGCCCTCGCCTTGTGCTGCTTGGAAGTCCAAGGGAAATCAGATATGTGCGTTTAGACGTAGGTCTATGGCAAGCCGTTTTGACTTTTATTCATTCTCAGGACATGAATTCTTTATATCAACAATTCAGATCTTGATATCAGGAATTACATTTCCACTATAAAAACTATAATTCTTGATATCTATATGTAACCCCCCTTACCCAGGTCCTACTCGCACCGCTCTGTGCGGGCCTCGAACCCGGGTCTCCGGTGTGGGAGTCGGACGCTCTAACGAGGAGGCTAAAGGCTGCAACCTCTAGCGTCAGTCGCTAGAGCATCTCTTGAGATCAGAGGAGTGAGGTTTACTCGCACAGCAACTACTAGCTGGCCTCCGTTACACTCACCCCCCTAAACCTCACTCCCATCCGGGTCACGGCACCAATGTAACCCCCCTTACCCATGTCCTACTCGCCCCGCTCTGTGCGGGCCTCGAACCCGGGTCTCCGGTGTGGGAGTCGGACGCTCTAACGAGGAGGCTAAAGGCTGCAACCTCTAGCGTCAGTCGCTAGAGCATCTCTTGAGATCAGAGGAGTGAGGTTTACTCGCACAGCAACTACTAGCTGGCCTCCGTTACATATAGGCCTACTTGTTTTTTCACTAGTGAAATGTGACCATAGGCTGCATTCAAAATTCAATAGTTGATATCCAGAATTGATTTCTTACTAGTTGAAGTTCCAGTTTCACATATCAGAAATACAATTCTTACTAGTAAAAAGATTCATATTTTTTTATATCAATAACTACATTGTTATTAGTAAAAAAAATTCATTTTTGATATCTGAAAATGTATTATTATATCAATATAATTTTAGATATCTAAAATGGCTTTCTTACAGTAACAATCACATTCATGATATCAGAAACGAGTAGCAGTTCAATAGTTGATATCAAGATTTGCACTATATAGTAACAAGTAATTATTGATAATAAAAATTATGATTTTTATTAGTAAGAATTGTATTTCTGATATGTGAAATTAGAATTTCAACTAGTAAGAAATCAATTCTTGATATCAACAATTAAATTTGAATGGCAGACTATGGTGACATTTCACAAGTGAAAAAACAAGTACAGATATCAAGAATTATAGTTTTTATAGTGGAAATGTAATTCCTGATATCAAGAACTGAATTTTTGATATCAAGAAATCATATCCTGAGAATTAATAAAAGTCAAAATGGCTTGCCATATAGGTCTCATGTCCAGATATCGGATATGTATCTGATTTAAAACCACATTTGGAAGTGGCTCAGATCAATGTGAAAAAATCGGATCTCAAGCATTTTTTTGTGTTTACACATGTGCAACAAATTCAGATCTGTCAGATTTTTTGTGTCAGTGTAAATGCAGCCCTTGTGAATGATTGTATAATTTAATTCATAACCTCACCGTCATGATTATTTATGAACTTGCAGTGTAGTGTCATATAAAGAGCATCTTCTGTCTTTATGTCAAGATAACAGCTGCTGTGGTGTTGCTGGTGAAGAGTGAAGACTCAGGATTTACAGGAATAGTAAGTATATACTTTTAAGCTTAAGTTAAATAATGTTGTTTTAACAATAGCAAGGCAGTTAAAAGGTTTAATGGCATTATAAATTGCATTTGACAATCATATTATGAACAAATCCAGCATTTTTCTGTAATTAACAGCAGAGACCTGCACACTTTCAAAAGTGTATAAATAAACAATCATTTCAGTGAGTTTTCAATTTTCTATACATCAAAATCTGTGTAATGTTCTTATATATATATATATATATATATATATATATATATATATATATATATATATATATATATATAATCTCAAATAACAGAAACTGACTTGCATGTGGACTCTATTGTTTTACAGATGAGTGCATCCAAACCCCAGGAAAGGTGTGTAATCCTGCTCAGATTCATGGAAGCATTAAAATAAGTTTTGTACTCTTACTTACACAATTAAAGTCTACAACATACAGGAAAACTAAAAGAATAACTGTTCAAAATAAACGGCAGACTTTAAATTTAACAGTTATTTCATTACCATCCATTTGATTTTATTTGTTTGTTTTGTTTTTCAGATTTATTTCAACCAAAGGAAACAATATTTCAAGAATCAAGGAAGGGTAAAGCGTTTCTTGGGCTTTATTTATAAATTTCATTTAACTATTAACAGCCCTGATTCGATGTTTTTGAAAGAAGTCTCTTCTGCTCATGAGGCTGCATTTATCTGATCAAAATACAGTAAAAAACATAATATTTAAAATATTTTTACAATTTAAAATAACAGTTTTCTTTGTGAATATTAAGTAAAATGTAATTTATTCCTGTGATCAAAGCGTGTGCATACTGACTCGGAATTGACTCGTACTCGTGCATATAAGGACTCGCACTCATTCCCGAGACCACTCGAGTCCCATTCAAAATATTTCATGCTTAATGTTCGGGGGCAAAGAGCAATGATAATATTGTGGTCAATAAAACAAAATGCATTTGAATTAAAATTAACATGACAATGTGTACAATAGTAACGAATCGCTCAAAAGTCGGAAAATTCGTCAGTGTGAGGCGTTGCCATAACGCGTTGCTATGGGTTGCGTGCATGTGCGACTGACTGATTTTCCACAGTCTGTTCGAAACTTCTCTCGAGCCATATATGGTTCCTTCACTGAGTGCCTATGGCTCGACGGAAGCTCGTGTCGATTTAATTAAAAATCTATCTATTATATATTTTAAAATATTACATAAATCACCAATGCCGGTTAGTCATGTTTAACACGCCAACCAATCGTGATCTGTCTGGCACGACAAGTTCAAATTTCATTAGACAACGTGAAGTGGAAATTACATGGACAGACGAGCATTTTCTGCTGTTTGTCTCATTTTATAAATTAAATTGCATTGCTGACAAAACGGATGTTAACTGACCACAAAGCGAGAAGTCGCATTAATGGTAATGTTCAATTCATTTAGTGTTTAATATACACCGTTTAGTATCTGATGAAACTATCATAATTAATGAAGCCAAAACGCCACCTACAGGCCTATTATGTGTAGGCTGGTGACATGGTGACGTGAATTTTTTTTTGATAATTATTAGCTTATGTTGCATTACAAAATAAGTCTCTTATGTTCATCAAGCCTGCATTTATCTTATCAAAAACAGCAATATATATTTTAAAAATATTATTGCAATTTAAAATAATGGTTTTCTATTTGAATGTACTTTAAAATATAATTTATTTCTGATGCAAAGCTGAATTTTCAGCATCATTACTCCAGTCTTCAGTGTCACATGATCCTTCAGAAATCATTCTAATATGATGATTAATTTTCAAAGTTGGAAAGTGGAAACGGTTGTGCTGCTTAATATGTTTTATAACATGCTGTGTTCCTTCAGTCGATTGATTTAAAATCTTTTATTTAAAAATGTTAAAAATAACAGCATGTATTCAAAATGGAAATCTTTTCTAACAAATTGCCTTTACACCACCTACTATGTGGCCTTTTTACCCTAAACTGATAATATTTAAACCAATATCACTCTAAGTAAATAAAATACAGTGTACATGCCATGGTATGTTTTATGAGTATGGTACCAATTTTATTGTTTGCATCAAACATATACATATTCTTTTAGGTCTTTAGATTTCTTTAGGTCTTGTCTCAGACACAACCTTATGTGAACTCAAACTTGTCTTGGACTTCTTTGGTCTTGGTCTCGAGTCGGACTCGACCCTCTCTGGACTCGGTCTTGACTCGGACTCGAATGAGCTGGTCTCGACTACAACACTGACATGATCCTTCAGAAATCATTCTGATATGATGATTTGATACTCAAGAAACAATTATGATTATTATCAATGCTGAAAACAGTTTATTTTATATATATTTTAATGGAAATCATGATACTTTTTTTCAGGATTTCTGATGAATAGAAAAAAAACAGGATTTATTTGAAATGGAAATCTTTATAAATGTCTATACTGTCACATTTGACCAATCTTGAATAAAAGTATCCATTTTTATCTTACCCCAAACTTTTGAATAGTAGAGCATTACAGTTTTCACAAAAAATATGATAATAATAATAATAATAATAAGAAGAAGAAGAAGAAGAAATGTTTCTTCAGTAACAAATCATCATATTAGAATGATTTTATAGAACAGCATGAGAGGAGACTGGAAGCATTGGAGAGCAGTGCAGGGACGGAAGACATATTTGCGGCAGGATTCGAACTCAGGAGGGGAGAAGAGCTACTGCACATATCAGAGCACAGACAAGAAGATCCAATCGCTCCAGCTTCAGATGAGGAGTGTTACCAGGTGCTCATGAACCTCGTGGACAAGAATCTTTCTGCTTTGACTGAGGAAGATCCTTCTGCTCTTGATGAATCCATCAAGACACTGAACGGTAACAAGCCACTGATTGGTCTGTATGTCCATCACAGCCTTGTGTTCACGTCTTAATTACAGTTTTAGGGCCCATTTGCACCAAGGACGATAACTATAATGATAAAGATATCATTCTAAAATCACTATAAAAGAATAGCAGAGTCCACACCACAACTGTAACGGTGCAGAGAAACAATATCATTGGAATCACTTTCAGAACGATTTTTTCCAGCTGATGAACAATAGAAACATTGACAGCCAATCAGAATCCATCCTGCTTAAAGAGCTTAAGCATTTAAAGCAACAGATGACAAAACTGCAGCTTGTGCTTAAAGGGTTAGTTCACCTAAAAATATAAATATTAATATAAGGATTAATATTTTGTAAATAAAGTGCTACATTTTGTTTTTAAAATTGAGGTTGGACTCACTTTAAAGGGATAGTTCAGGCAGAAATTACAATTCTGTCATAATTTACTCATCTCCAGTTAGTTTATTTCGTTTGTACATAAAAGAAGATATTTGAGAGATTATGTGTAACTAAACAGTTGATGGACATTGACTTCCATAGTAGAAAAAAAGTCAGTGGGGCCCATCAACTGTTTGGTTACAGACAATCTTCAAAATATCTTCTTTTGTGTTCAGCAGAATAATGAAATTCATACAGGTTTAGAACAAGAATTTTCATTTTGGATGAACTAGCCCTTTAATAAACAGAATGATATTGTGTATTGGTCTGGATGATGTGAACACTAAAATAGTTATTGTCCTTGGTGTGAACAGGCCTTTAGATTTGAGAAGGAAACTTTAAAAACAAAATGTATAAAATACAAAAGGCCATATTTCATATCATATCTGCATTTAAAATGTGTAATTTGTAAGTGTCGCTTTGGATAAAACCATCTGTTAATGATTAAATGGGTTTTTGTTTTATATATATATAATTTTTTTTATATATAATATATTACAGTCTATTTTTAAACAATTATAAATTTAAATTAAACAGTAAATTTCAAAACAATTATGAAATACAAAAAAAGATACACATACTAGAATAAGAAGAACTCACTAATGTACATGTCCCGTCCTTTTACAGACCTCTCTGGAGGACAAAGTCATCTGGAAGGACTGAGAATTGCTGAAGCACATGAACTGAATATGAAGAGTTACACCATGGATGTAATCAACAGTTTGACTGGTCGGATTGGTTACTGGCCATTGGGTAGGTTGAAATGTTTCTAATATCCATCCATCCATTCTCCACACCACTTTTCCAGAGTTGTGTGGATGCTGATTTTCACCTTAAGTGTACCTTAGTGTTACCAAAATGTCCATCCATTGTTTTAACTTAAACTAATAAGCATAATGTGATGCATATTTGTCAGTCACACATCAATAAAACAGATCAGAACCTGTTTCAACCTGGTTATTGTGAATTAAGAAAAAACACTTTAGCACTATTATAGAAAACTGATTCATTCTTGTACGACTGACAAATATGCATCACATTAAGTTTATTAGTTTGTGTTAAAACTGTGTAATTCAAATGGATGGAAATTTTATATGCAATTTTTCATTTTATAGCCAGATTGATACGTAAACCACTGTACATTTAATATTTTAGATATTTGAGATTCAAATAACTTTTTATCCTCTAGTTCTTTTGAAAACCAGTTAGTTCTATTAAAAGACGAAATACTTGTCTGATCCTGTTATGAAACATGTAGTCAAGAAGTCTATACAGCCAACATTGTTCTCGATAAGAACTCAAAATCAAAACTACACTGTCATAATGAACAAAATGTAAATAACGAGCGAGTATATTACAAATCCAACTGTCAAACCGAATTTTTGCCTTACCCCAAATCACTGCTGTAAACATAATAATCAGCCTATTTGACAGCTGTTGGGATGGATTTTGCGTGAAACTGCTTACTTCTGTGTTTATGTCTATCTATAGATAAATGAAAGAAGTTCAGGCTACTATATGCAGTGGAAGGTGTCGTAATAGCTTGAATCCACGACAAATGAACATTGAAACTAAACAAGTTTACAAGCAAAAAGCGAAAGCGACAGAACTCGTAATAAAACACGAATCAACATAATTAGCAAAGCAGTACATTTGCAGCATCGACTAAGTTCAGAAAACAATCTTTATGCTGGTAACAATCTCTAAACCAGTTTTGAGTATTTGCCTATAAATATCTTTACTTACTGTATGCTATGTTCCAGACAGATCATATATTGGATTTTTCCCAACTCCTTCTAGGAAATAACGCCACTCAAAGTCAGCCATTTTGCGTGAACTCGGGGTACATCGATCAACCCCGCCCTCAGCGAGATTTTGAGTAAATTCCAAGATGTCGGCGTGTCCTCCAATGAATATGAACGTAAAAACAAACTTTAACACTAGACATTACGTTCATGTAATGTTACCTTCATTTTTGCTTTTCGACAGCTGTTTTCAAAGTGCTTTTATCATTTTTGTTTTTACAGACCTCTCTGAAGGCAAAAGTCATGTGGAAAGACTGAGAATTGCTGATAAAAAAACAGAAAAAAATGAATACGAAGAGTTGTAGTTTCCACGATTATCTGATATGAATAGCAATCATTGCCAATATCTTGTAACATTATTTTAAAACAATCGATTTCAACAAGTTAAAACAACAGTTATAGTCTAGAAGTTACTTACAAGACATATTTTCCATCTTTCTTGCATTATTGGGTGTTTTGATGTAGTTAGTGACATTCGCACTGATCAGATTCATCAACATCCACAACTCGCGTCACGTAACGATCAAAACGATGTTCCGCCATAAGTAACTTGTAGTTTTATGCTTCAACCGCTAGAGGGCCAAAAGAACTATTTACTTGGTCTGAAAACTAAATTAATAAGAGTGCTTTTGTTTTACAGATGCTTTGGCAAGAATTATGAAATGCATTTCTCAGTGGATCTGGGGCAGGAATTATAACTTCCTCTAGAAAATTTGCCATGTGCTGTAACTGAAATACTACATCCAAAATAATCGATATTGAATCAAATTGAAATCGTAATCAAATCGAATCGAAAGCATGTGAATAGTAATCGAATCGAATCATGAAAATTTTGTCAATACCCAGCCCTAGTTAGTGACATTCGCATTGATCAGATTCATCCGCTCAGGAGCTGAAGCACAACTCGCGTCACGTAACGATCAAAACAATGTTCCGCCGTTAGTAACTTGTAGTTTTATGCTTCAACTGCTAGAGGGCCAAAAGAACTATTTACTTAATTAATAAGAGTGCATTTGTTTTACAGATGCTTGGATGAGCATTATTAATTGCATGAATCTGTGGGTCTGGGGCAGGAATTATAACTTCCTTCACGACAGGTAAGAACAGACCTGCTGACTGGAAATTCTGTGTGAATAATATAATAATGCTGTGATCCCTCAGGTGAAGCAGTGCCCTCCACTCTTCAGGAAACTAAGACGAGAGACTTTGAAGATGCCGGACTGTTGCTGAACTCACCCTACTTCTCAGTGCTGAGAAAAGAGAGACACATCGACCTCATCATTTCACTGGATTTCAGTGAGGGTGATCCTTTCTTGGTATTATACACATTTTTAATTCTCTACAGTTTCACTCATAAGAAAATGTTAGTGATCTAAAAAAATAAGAGCAATTGTGATGCTTTTCCACTGCAGACGGTGAAGGAAGCTTCCAAGACGTGCAAGGAACTAAACATCCCTTTCCCTGAGGTCAACATTCTCAGTGGACACTCAGAGAAACCGAAGGACTTCTATGTGTTCAAAGGCCAAAACACTCCAACCGTGATCCACATCCCTCTCTTTAATGTGGTCAACTGTGGAGGCAAGTTAAAGTCTTACAATGTCCTGAATAAAACTGAAATATCAACTGTGTTCTGATTTAAGTGTGTTAATGTTTCTTCAGACAAAATTGAGGCCTGGAGGAAAAAATATACGACTTTTCAAGGTCCTTACAGTGCTGAGATGATCACTGATCTTGTGGAGGTCGCTGGAAAAAACATCATAAACAACAAAGACAAGCTGCTGGAGGAGATCCGAGCGGCCGTTGGGCAAAAAGGATCCAGACGTTAATGTTTAAAATCTGAATATAGACTAAACTGATTTGCATATCAGCAGTGTTGGGGGTAACGCATTACAAGAAACTTGAGTTATGTAATCAGATTACTTTTTTCAAGTAACTAGTAAAGTAATGCATTACTTTTAAATTTACAATTTAATCTCCGAGTTGCTTTTTCAAATCAGTAATGCGAGTTACTTTGTTTTCACATTTATTGACTGATGCCTCTCCTGTCGCCATGTTGAGAGGAATCGTAAGTGTGTGTAACGTAACATTACTTTCCTTAAAGCTGCTGTAGGGAGTTTTTAGAAAACGTTGACTTAGCCTGAAAATTTGAACAAGCACAACTCACAGGTCACTCCCCCTTGCTCTATGCTGCGCTACAGCCCTCTCTCCACAGCTCCTCCCCCATCACAACGGAGCCTGCCGTGAACGCGCTGGCTAGTAAGGCGGATAAACATCTATGGCACATTCACTGGTACAGACGAAACATCATCAATATGATTTACACGGACTATGGCCTGCCCATACTTTGACTACAAACTTATTCCTCAAAACATTACGTATTTTGCAATACATGTAATGTAACTATATGACGTTGCTATTTCTATAAGTAATAAATAGTTAGTATGATAATATAGCTAACGGTAACTAACGTTACAGTATGCAAGTAATTATTCTATCGATATGTAATGCTAAATAAGGTTTGCTAGTACATTATTTCAGCAACATGACAAGCCAGTGAATTAGGTTTCAATAGTTGCTTTGCACAGTGCGTGACATTTTATCTGTATGTTATGCGGCTAGAGTTTTGACACCGAGTCAATGGGCTCCGACGAGGAATTCACACCCACAGCGACTTCGAGGAGTCAATGGGCGGGGAGAAGAGGAAGCATCAGGCAGGGGACGGGCAGGCCTGTTTTGAAATTATCTTAGTTGTGTAGTTCTTAAAAAATGAAACAAATCAAGCAGGGATACTTACTTGTCAAGCAGAAATGTGGCTGACTCTGCATTGGTTTTTAATCCTTTCAGGACACGTAGCTCCCTCCACCTCGGAAAAGCCGCTCCGATATTTACCCTCGTTTTATTTCGGGCTCTATCTAATTCTTTCTTTTTGGCTTTTTTATCATCGTCATCTGTCTTTTGTCTTGATTTTTTTTTTCACAGATTATGTTTCATATTCTACTGTCAGGACATAATGACAGGTTTAACAAATATGTAAAAAATACATTTTTACAAAAGTTACCTACTGCAGCTTTAAAAAGTAACTAAGTAATGCAATGGGGGTAATAGGTGTTGACTTGTATGACATGAATAAACTGTCGTAGTCTGTTATCATAGTCTGTGGCTTTATTGAACACAGATCACGTCTCCTACATAACACGGCAGCTACACATCCAACATCCACCGACCACCTCCAGGGGGCGGGACCGCTAGATAGAGAAACCTCGTAACCATCTACACTTACAGTGATGTCACGCATACTGATGTACTACATCCCCTCTCCTAAGTATAGTATCAAAATACTAAACAGGTTTAAATTCTACAGCTGCATTTACACTGTAATTCTCCTTCACAATGAACATAAGTTTACTCTTCACCTTTAACATACTTCTTTACTGGAACAACAAAGGTATATCAGATTTGAAACAATAACAATACCTAAAAAAAATAAATATTTCTTCAAGTGTATTGCACATTAACCAAACTGGTATGTTTAACCTAGATAAACAATTAAATAAAACATGAATGTGCAATTCAACAGCATGTCAAGTACTTCAGTCCTTGTATTTGGGGTTAGGGTGGACAGTACGTCCTGACCGTGTCACATAAGGACTGGCTCTCAAACGTGTATGTGTCTGAGGGTTTATTTGACATGTGGTTGTTTGTACGGGTACATCAGGTATCTTCAGAACTGGATCATTCACTTTGGTTGGAGCAAGGATTACCTGGTGAGCATCATCATCATCATACTGACTTGACATAGGTTCTTTCACAGTTAGGAGTTGTCTGCGGTTTCTCCTATATTCCTTTCCTCCAGACAGGATAATGTAAGATCTTGGTTCATGGCAGACTTCCTTCACCATTCCTTTGCTGTCATAAACACGAAGGGTTTGCATCCTCACTACTTGCCCTTTTGAGAGTGCGCTCAATTGTTTGCTGGTTTTGTCATAACTGTTCTTTTGACACAGTCTTTTCTTTGTGAGTTGTGCATGAATGTCTTTGGAGGCCAGAGGAGAAGGTTCCAGTAAAGAGCTGTGGAGAGGCAGGGTGGTACGGGTTTGTCTGGACATTAGTCTCTGAGCAGGTGAGCCAAGTTTAGGATCTCGAGGAACATTTCGCAGATTCAGCAGATTGAGATAGATGTCAGTACCATCTCGTTTAGATTTTTCCATGAGCTGCTTAGCACTGCGAACCGCGCGCTCCGCTAGGCCATTAGATTGAGGATAATTTGGACTACTGGTTTTGTGAACGAAGTCCCAGGCCGTAGTGAAATCTTTGAACTCATTGCTCACAAACTCTCCCATTGTCTGTGAGGAGGGTTTGCGGTGACCCATGAACAGAAGTGTTTTTTTTAGCTTCTGTATGACACTCGCCGAGGTCACATTGTGAAGCTGATCGATCTCGTACCAGCCAGAATAAGAGTCGACAAGCACCAAGTATTGATGACTGTTTCACTCAAAGATGTCAGCTGCTACTGTTGACCATGGTAGGCTTGGAACTGTATGCAGCTGAAGGGGTTCTTTTTGCTGGTGGGGTTTGGTGCTGTTGCATGTGGTACAAGATGTATGTATTCCAGCTGAAGTTTTTTTGGGATGACAACTTTGAGGCCTTTCCACACAATTCCATCGTTTGTGACCAGTTCATGTCTGTATGGGTAAAACGACCTCATTGTTGGAGGAACACTATGCAGTTTAGCTGGCCAACCTTGTCTGATTGTGTTCACAAGCATTTGTAGAGTGGGGTCGTCTGCTGTGTGGTGTTTAAGTTCATCCATGCGTGATGGTGAGATGTTGCAGATGTTCATTACCTCAAAGGTGTTCTCCTCCTTGAACTGTTGCTGTATGGATGCTTGCGGGGCCCGTGACAATGTGTCCGCAATGTACATGTGTTTTCCTTTTTTGTAGACTAGGGTGATGTTATAGCGTTGGAGCTGAAGCAACATTCGTTGGATCGGGCAGGAGTGCTGTGTATTGGACGTTTGATGATTGTCACCAAAGGCTGGTGGTCTGTTTCAACGGTCACTGGTTTGCCATAGATGTAATCGTTGAATTTGGTGCAAGCAAAAACTACGGCAAGGAGCTCTTTTTCTATTTGCGCATAGCGCATTTCGGTTTGTGTGAGAACTCGTGAAGCATAAGCGATGGGCTTACTGTCCTGCAGGCATGCTGCTCCTAAACCGAACTGTGAGGAGTCACATGTTAAGGTGACGGGCTTGTCAACGTCGTAGTACGACAGGACAGGGGGGCATGTCAGGCACTTTTTTAAGGCATTGAATGCATCCTGATGCTGTTGTAGCCAACACCATACCGTGTCTTTGTGTGTTAGCTGGCGGAGTGGAGCAAATATATCACTGAGGTTAGGGATGAACTTGCCCATATAGTTGACCATGCCGAGAAATCTCTGAAGAGCAGTGGCGTTTGTGGGCTCTGGCATTTCACTGATAGCCTTAGTCTTTGATGGATTAGCATGTAGGCCGTCACTGCTGAAGACATGGCCCACATAGCTGACCTCCTTCAGTCTGAATTTGCATTTCAATGGATTTAGCCTGAGATTTACCTGTCTGGCCCGCTCGAGCACTTTTTCTAGGTTGTCGTCGTGCTCCTTTTCTGTGTGTCCACCAACCAATATATCATCTACTATTACAGCACAAGGGTATCCAGCAAAAATTTGTTCCATTGAGCGTTGAAAAACTTCACTAGCCGAGTTTATGCCAAAAGGCATTTTCAGGAACCTGTATCGGCCAAAAGGGGTGCTGAATGTTGTAAGTAGTGATGATTTATGGTCTAGGGAGATTTGCCAAAAGGAATTTTTCGCATCTAGCACAGAAAAGATGGTGGAATTCGAAATTTGGGCCGCAACTTCCTCAACCGTTCTCATTGGGTGGTGAGGTCATTGTATAGCTGTGTTTAAGTCTCTATGGTCTATACAAATCCGGATGTTGTTAGAGTCTTTTTTATGAGCAGCGACCATGGAAGACACCCACTCAGTCGGTTCAGAAATGGGTGTAATGACTCCAAGATCAGTCATTCGCTGGAGCTCCGTTTTAACCTTGTCTTGCATAGCAACTGGAATGCGCCTTGCTGGTCGGATGACAGGCGGAATAGTGGAGTCGATTTTCATGGAACATGTGACAGGTAGTTTACCCACCTCGTCTTTGAAAAGGTCAGCATATTTGGTGAGAATTCTGTCTGTAAATTCATCATGACTTAATGTGTTCAGCTGGTGGACTTCTTTGTTGAGAGTCAGAAGTTTCATGTGTAGGCAGTCAGGTAAACCCAGTAGTGGCTGTGCAGAGCTTTTGATGACATAAAACAGCAGGTTGTAAGTCTGGCTGACTAGACTGCATGGTAGTGTGACTGTTCCAAGTGTGTGTAGTTCATTGCCTCCATATGCTACAAGCTTTGTTGTGTTTGACACATTAAGATCTTCCCCTTTTCGCAGGTGTTGGAACATGTCTAAATCCATCACATTACACTTGGCTCCAGTGTCCACTTTCAGTTCCACTGGCTTACCATGTACGTGTACAGTGCTGTACAGTTCACTCTTTTGTGTTGGGTTAGTCATGGAATCAACAGACTCTGCATTTACTCCGTCAATAAAGAACGATTCACTTTCATCACTGTTTGTCTGGTGTGGTTCAACATTGTGGACGGTTTTGCTGTAGCGTCGCCTTGTTTGATTTGTTTGAGTGGACCTGCAGCATTTCTTAAAATGGTTCCACTTCTTGCAGCCATTGCATTGTTGACCAAATGCAGGACACTTATCTCTTTTGGCTGGATGGTCACTAACCACAGTTGTTACAGTTCTTTATGGTTGGTGGTGCTTTGCTGTCTGGTTTGCATTTTGTTTTGTAATTTCTGTACTTTCCTGTAAATGCTTGGTGTACAGCATTGACCGTAGCGGTTGTTGTTTGGAGTGTTGCTAGGTCTTTAGTGTGTTGTTCAGTTTGCTCATAGATCTGGCATGCCGATATAGCTTTAGTCAAAGTGAGTTCTGGATCACGCAGCAGTGACTTTCTCAGAATGTCATTGTGTATTCCACAAACCAGTCGATCACGAATTAACACGTTTTGTAACGCACCGAATTTGCAGCTTTTTGCTTTTAGCTTTAAATCGCTAATATAGGATTCAAAGGTCTCACCGGGCTTCTGCGATCTCATGTTGAACTTGTGTCGTTCCATTGTGATGTTGATATGGGGAGCGCAAATCTCACGGAACTTTCTTTTAAGCAGTCTGGGTCTTCCCTTGACTCAGCCGGCGTAATAATAACACTGTCATTTTCACCGGGAGCTCTCACCTCTTGTGCGTAAACAAAGGACCGTTCACGTTCGATGGCTTCGGAACCCGCGAGGTTGAGGAGAATGAAAGCTTGTGTTCGAGGTGGTTTGTCCCCGTGAGCTGCAGCAATGAAGATATCAAACTCTTGTTCAAATAAACGCCAGTTCTCTGCAATATTTTCGTCAAAAACGAGAGGATCCGGTCTTCGGAATTCCCGCCATGGCTGGCGCGTGCAATGTAATTGTTTACGTAGCTTAGCGGCTAGTTAGTCACGAGTCGAGTGACATGCATGTTATATTTCCAGCGAAGACAAAACTCACTTTCTCGTGCAGTTGTCTACTTCTGACACCATGTTGACTTGTATGACATGAATAAACTGTCGTAGTCTGTGGCTTTATTGAACACAGATCACGTCTCCTACATAACACGGCAGCTACACATCCAACATCCACCGACCACCTCCAGGGGGCGGGACCGCTAGATAGAGAAACCTCGTAACCACCTACACTTACAGTGATGTCACGCATACTGATTGTCACGGTTGCAAACACGGAGACAAGAGACAGATCCAAATGCAGGTAAGTTTAATGGGTAATCCAATATCGTGAATCCATAAACAGGCCAGGGTCAAAATCCAGAATAGCAGTCCATACAAAAACAGGCACAAAAACAGGGAACAAGAAACAACACAGACCGGGAAATGTGAACTGAAAACTCCATGACTAGAACAGAAACCAACAGGGTATAAATAGACAGACACTGATAACATAATACAAGACAGCTGTGTGTAATGAAGTGATCATGAGATAATGAGTCCGGCAGTGCGTTATGGGTAATGAAGTCCAAGGGGTGAAAACAAGAGTCCAGGATGGAGTGCCCTCTAGTGGCTGATAGGGCACTCACACTAGTGATCGTGACATTACCCCCCCTCAAAGGAGCGGCTACCAGACGCTCCATCAGACAAAAAACAAAAAAACAAAACAAAAAAACTCAGGAGGGAGGTGGACAGGAGGAGGCTCAGGGGGAGGGATGGCGGGCCAGGTCCAGAGTCTCCCACAGAAGGCCAGGGGGGAGCCGGGGGAACAGTCCATGGAGACTCAAGTGGGGTCAGGGTTCTGGCTAGTTGCCAAGGTGGTGCTGGAGGAACTGACCAGTCGGGTGTCAACAGGCCTGGGGTCCTGGCCGACAGCCAGGGTGGCGCTGGGGGGACTGACCAGGCAGGTGCCAGCAGGCCTGGGGTCCTGGCCGACTGCCAGGGTGGCGCTGGGGGAACTGACCAGGCAGATTTCGATGGTTCAAATGGCCTGGGCAGTGGCAGCAGGGCAGAAGGCTTGGATGGCGGCGGCAGCAGGGCTGGCCAAGGGTGCTTCACGGCCATATCAGGGAGAGCGGACAGCTCGGTGATGGCAGCGGGCTCAGGCTGGGGCTGCTCTGGGACGGCAGCGTGCTCAGGCTGTGACTGCTCTGGGACGGCAGCGTGCTCAGGCTGTGACTGCTCTGGGACGGCAGCGGGCTCAGGCTGGGGCTGCTCTGGGACGGCAGCGGGCTCAGGCTGGGGCTGCTCTGGGACGGCAGCGGGCTCAGGCTGGGGCTGCTCTGGGACGGCAGCGGGCTCAGGCTGGGGCTGCTCTGGGACGGCAGCGGGCTCAGGCTGGGGCTGCTCTGGGACGGCAGCGGGCTCAGGCTGGGGCTGCTCTGGGACGGCAGCGGGCTCAGGCTGGGGCTGCTCTGGGACGGCAGCGGGCTCAGGCTGGGGCTGCTCTGGGACGGCAGCGGGCTCAGGCTGGGACTGCTCTGGGATTGCGGTGGGCTCAGGCTGTGACTGCTCTGGGACGGCAGCATACTCAGGCTGGGTCTGCTCTGGGACGGCAGCGGGCTCAGGCTGGGACTGCTCTGGGATTGCAGTGGGCTCAGGCTGTGACTGCTCTGGGACGGCAGCATACTCAGGCTGGGTCTGCTCTGGGACGGCAGCATGCTCAGGCTGTGACTGCTCTGGGACGGCAGAGGGCTCGGGCTGGCAGACTGGACTATAGTTGACAGACCCTGAATACATCCTCCAGGCACGTAGGACAATCAAGGAGTAGAAGGTAAAAACAGCCTTCTGGGCCATGGCAGGACTGACCGAAGAAGCGTGCAATGCTGGAGTGGACTCACTGGCTGGAGCGGGCTCTGGAGTGGACTCACTGGCTGGAGCGGGCTCTGGAGTGGACTCACTGGCTGGAGCGGGCTCTGGAGTGGACTCACTGGCTGGAGCGGGCTCACTGGCTGGAGCAGGCTCTGGAGTGGACTCACTGGCTGGAGCGGACTCTGGAGTGGACTCACTGGCTGGAGCGGACTCTGGAGTGGACTCACTGGCTGGAGCGGACTCTGGAGTGGACTCACTGACTGGAGCGGACTCACTGGCTGGAGCAGGCTCTGGAGTGGACTCACTGACTGGAGTGGACTCACTGGCTGGAGCGGACTCACTGGCTGGAGCGGACTCTGGAGTGGACTCACCGGCTGGAGCGGGCTCTGGAGTGGACTCCAAACCTTGAAGGATGAAGGAAGCCTTCCTCCTTCTCCTCCTCCTTTTACCGGGGTGAAGCAGAGGTTCAGTGCCCATCTCCTCTGTGGCGACTGGAAAGTCTCTACGGTAGGGTACAGGGTGACCAGGTATAGCCCACTGGCTTCTAAATCCAAGATATTTAATGAAGCTCCAGAAATCCAGGATCTGAAGACCCTCCAACTCCCAATGAGGCAGAGGGTCATCCAGGCATCTATTAAAAATTTCCTTCAGAGCGATATCACTATATCCCAGCCCTACTGCCAGGGTCCAAAACAATTGTGCCAAACCACCCACCTCTCTGCCCTGTTGCCTCAGGGTGGTTAGGTTCTCCAGGCGAGCCATCCGTTCCTCCACAGTGGTTGGAGGAGTGATAAAGATTCCCATCCTGCTGGATCCTTAGGTGATGGAGTTTTCTGTCACGGTTGCAAACACGGAGACAAGAGACAGATCCAAATGCAGGTAAGTTTAATGGGTAATCCAATATCGTGAATCCATAAACAGGCCAGGGTCAAAATCCAGAATAGCAGTCCATACAAAAACAGGCACAAAAACAGGGAACAAGAAACAACACAGACCGGGAAATGTGAACTGAAAACTCCATGACTAGAACAGAAACCAACAGGGTATAAATAGACAGACACTGATAACATAATACAAGACAGCTGTGTGTAATGAAGTGATCATGAGATAATGAGTCCGGCAGTGCGTTATGGGTAATGAAGTCCAAGGGGTGAAAACAAGAGTCCAGGATGGAGTGCCCTCTAGTGGCTGATAGGGCACTCACACTAGTGATCGTGACACTGATGTACTACAATGGGGGTAATGCAATACTTTCTGAAGTAACTTTCTCCAACACTGCATATCAGTCATTTTACAACAGTTTAATTTATTTTTCTGTCAGCTTTTTTTCTGCAAAATGACATTAGATTATCAGAGGTTTCCATTTTATGATTATAAGAGTTATGGTCCTGAATGCTGACTGGTCAATTCAGAGTTTCATAATTTTTACTTTCCCTATAGTATTTTGGACATACAGTATTTAAAATAGGTTTTTATTAATTCCACAGGGGTTAGGTTTTGGTTTCCTTATAAGCAGTGTAATAATTTAATTACCCAGAAATTTCTTCCATGCCCTTAACAGAGTTAAATACACTAAAAAAATGAATGAATGAATGAATGAATGAATGAATGAATGAATGAATGGCATGGTTTATTAACTAGATGCATCTATTTGATTTTAGTTTAGAAATCATATTTTCAAAAAAGCATCTATTTGATTCCTTAGAATCAGTATAAACCAGCCCATTTGTGAAATAATCAAATTGAATCAGTCCCCCTGTGCTAACAATCAAGTTTTTAATGTTGTTTATATGTCTATGTGGTGTTTTTAATATGCTTTAAGACAAATCATGTGAAAATTCATCAGTCAACACCATTGCTGAATATTTTCTCCTTAAATCTGAACTGAAAAAACGTGGTTTGAAATCGCTGGTGTGTGTGACGTCACTAACTACCCCAGTGGTGTATTCTATGTGATATGCAGGTATATGCCGTATATCTCCTTATCACATACCCTATATATTATATAAGGTAATATATATGATCACTGATCTCATGACGGTCGCTGGAAAAAACATCAGAGTGAAACTGGTGGAGGAGATCCGTGCGGTCACTAAGGCTAAATGGCTCCAGGCAATGGCACGACAAAATCCATATTATATATTACCTTTGTTATATAATATTATTGAAATTAATGTTTGAAATGGTCTTATTAATTTCACAAAGTTCAAGAAATGTAATAATATCCAAATAGAAATTTCTGACACAGACTAAATAGACTTAAATAATATTGAGTACATTAGAAAATACAGGAATATGTAGAGGATCAAGCACTGGAACTATCAATAAACATTAAGAGTATTAATTGCAAATTATGGAAGCTGCTCAGGTGTAATAGGATACAAGTTAAACAAGAGGGAGCCAGAGCTCAATCTTCACTGTTTGGACAGAAATATATAACTGAGTATTATTAAATTATCTTGCGTATTTTAGGTTTCATCTGTGACAGAGGATGTCTCTTACTTAGATATTCAACTGCAGCAAGTCCACTTCGGTAAAGTTGGTTTTATATTCGCACATTCAGACATCCGTATTCAATAGCCTTGTTAATCACACTACATTGGACATTCAGTGGACATTCACAAGTAAATATGCCATTAAAACAATACTTGCCTATTTTGATCGACTGTGAAAAATGTTGTAAGTTGACAATCGTTGGTTGTCAACATCATGTCGCTGCTTAAAATTCGCAAACATTAATTTATTGCACATTTATTGGAAAGACTAAATTTAACAGAAGTCCGAATGTGCGAATATAAAACCAACTTTACCCAAGTAGCAAGTCCACTGATCTGCCACTTATGTGTTGGGTCCAGCCTCAGGACATATTGCATCACAATGTAAAATGTTTTAGTGAGTGAGAATGTTTTACAAATTGTGTCTAAGTGCTTGAATTTGTTTAAGGTTTTACAGAACGAGTAATTTATTCAACAAATTGGTTTAAGGTATTTAAAATTTGGTTCAGATAATGCGGTTTAGCATTTTAGCAACTGTGGAAAAACTGTAACATTAACTGCATTAGTTAACATGATGGTCACTGCTTCTAAAGCATTTATTATTCTTATTTACTCTAAATCTCAACATTTACTACTGCATTATCAAAAGCTGCATCTGTCAATATTATTTAATGCACCTGAACTAACATTAAACAGTTTATTAACTGATGTTAACAAAGACGACATGTATTGCTCATTGTTATTTAATGCATTAACCAACATTAATTAATGAGACCTTGCTGTAAAATCTTACTGTATAAACACATTTTACACAAACATTTTGGGATTTTAAATTGCAGCAGATAAATACGGGAATATCAAAGGCTGGATGTGTTACAGTGTGGTGTTGTAGAGATGAGGCGTTCACGGAAATACACAAATAAAAAGGTATTTGTTATAACAAAGGAGAGAAAACAACATCCAAACACACAGAGGCTAACATTAAGAACAGACAAGGAGTGAAGGGAGTGAGTCCAGATGATGAAGTCCAGGTGCAGGTGATGAGATGATGGGGAGATGACGAGGAAGTGAGTGCAGGTGTGGAAACAGGAGGATCATGGGAAATGGAGTTCGGGAGACGAGGGAACTGTGACAGGATGTTACAGATGTTGAAACAAAATGTGTTACACTGTGTTATTTTAATATCACTGACATAATCATTGAATTTATTTTTGTTTTCCATTTTAATTTTCTTTTTGTGTTGTGTGTTTTTATCATTTTTGTTAGTTATGGTATATCTTTTGTTCATTTTTATTTCAGTTTTAGATTGTTATTTAAGTACATAAAGGTAACTAAAGGAAAATGAGAAATGTTGCCACGTTGCAACTAGCTGAAATAAAACAAGGTTAAAGTTAATGTGTATTATTTATTTCAAGTAGAGAATTTTAGTAAACTATTCTGTAACTAGCCTGGTAAGATCTGTTATCAGATTTCCCAGAATGTAATGCTTTTATTTCACAATCTCAATGTCACACCCATTGAAAGAGAACTCTAACCGTAACGGAAGAAATAGTGGCATCACAGTCTTACAGCAGAACCAAACAAAATCACACCAAAATTGTTGGTACCCTTGATAAATATGATCAAAGGTGACTGTAAAAAAAATCACATTATGAAATAAATGTTTTTCTCTAAAACACGTTGGCCATATGACTATATTCTTTGGTTTTACTCATTGTTGTGAATGATTACGGGAATGTGGCTTTTGTGATTCCTCAAGTTTATTCTGTGGAACAGGAAGTCATGGCTGGATAATTTCATGCTAGTCACCCAGGTGCCAATAATTGTGGCCAGTGTGTATTGGAGAAAAACATTTATTTTATAATGTGATTTTTTCCCCCCACTTTCAATTCTTTCCCTTCAAAGGTTATATTTTTGCTAATTTTATGAATTAAAGATCAAAAAGATAAACAATGCAGATTTATTTTTACAGTCATCTTTGATCATATTTATCAAGGGTACCAACAATTTTGTACACGTCTGTACATGTAAAATATCAATAAGAGTGTACAAGCAAATAAAATCATTATATAGAAAATGAATATTATATGTATTAATATTTTATATATGCACTATTATTTGTGGCTATGTGAATGAGTTTACAGGTGTTTCTTCAACACTTCAATGTATATCTTTTGAGTGATTTATAATCAAGTTATTAGTCTGTCGACTGATTGGTGTTCTTCCCGCCGGGAAGACCCCGGAAATGCCCGATCAGTTCTGTGCTTTCCTTTCTTCAGAAAAGGTTGGAGCAAAGGCTGTTTTCTCCCACTTTGAAAGTGTATGTTGCCGCTATTGCAACACATCACAATGCAATAGACGGTGGGTCTGTGGGAAAGCTCGACCTGATCATCAGGTTCCTGAAAGGCACCAGGAGGCTAAATTCTCCTTGGTTATGCCTCATCCCCTCTTGGAACCTCTCAGTGGTGCTTAATGCCTTACAGAGAGTGCCCTTTGAGCCACTGAATGCGTTAGTTCACCCAAAAATGAAATTTATGTCATTAATTACTCACTGTCATGTCGTTCCAAACCCGTAAGACCTTCGTTCATCTTTGGAACACAAATTAAGATATTTTTGATGAAATCCGAGAGGTTTCTGACCTCCCTATAGACAGCAATGTCATAACAAATTTCAAGGCCTAGTAAAGACATTGTTGAAATAGTCCATCTGATGACTTTATTCAGTAATTTCTTCTGTTCCCTGTCAGTCTCCTGTGCTGTTGACGTAGTCTATATCAGAACACCGGCTCAGTATTGGCTGATGCTGTACACGTTGTTTTGGATATTGAGATTGATATTGCTATTTACCCATTTCAGTGATGTTATTTGCTTGCTTTTTTGCTTTTAAGTTAAGGCCATATATGCTTGAATGCTTGAATGATTATGAAATTAAGTAACTGCAATACTTCCTTTGTTTGTTATAAGATAAGATGACTAAGCAACAGTTGTGAAAGTTAGGTTTTTGAGTTTGATGTTTGCAACCAACCACAAAGTTTAACAATAAGGATGAAGAGAGCATGTTGCAACCTCAGGCGGAGGTGATCCAGATGAAGATTTCAGTGAAGAAAAGGAAGAGTGCTAGAAGAAGACAACAGTGTAAGCCAAGAGGAAGGACATCAGGCTTAGTAAGCAAGAGATACAGAGACTGATACGCCTATAACTGAAAGATTAGATTATACAAGGCGTTGATCAATTGATGAATTTGCAATTTTTCAAAAAGTAGTATAAAAGTCTGAGGAGTAAAAGGCCTCCTTAGATGCTGCCTGCATTAAGCGTTGAACGACACCTGATGCCCTAACCAGCATCTCCAATATTGCTGGATAAAAGCTTATAGAGCTTTTTAGCTTACGCTGATTTAAGTTTTATTTTGTTTTATTTTGCATCAACTGCTTTGTATTGTAATCAATAAAAGTATTTTGTTACGATTGCCTTCCATGAGACTTTACTTATAACTACAAACTGAGCCTCAATAAAGAACAACCACAAGACTACGTCATCCCTGAAGGCCTTCAACCTGCGGGTGAGTACTTTATGGTTTAGGCTAGATTTGACCAACCTTACCCTAGCTGAATAATCCTAGGGTTAAAAGGTGTACTATAAAAAGTCACACCGACTAACAACGTGAGTGTAACGGGTATCTATCCAGCAGACATTAACACTGAGACAAAGTTAATACGGTCATAGTTCTGTTTAATATACAAAGCCATATTTCATTTTGTTTCAATATTCTATTTAATATACAAAGTAATTTTGTTTTAACATCATTTGTGGTTGAAAGAGATGAAAATTGGATGGGGAAATAGTCAATTAATTCATTGTTTTATTTTGTCGTGTTTATTACAAAGAAGTCTGAATAGACGGTGATCTGTTAGTCTGAGATCAATTGCATTCACTTTCTCAGACGATATCACGAGAGTTCCTCTATGCGAGTAAACGTTCTCAGGTCAGGTGAGATTGCGAGAGTTTCCTCATACGAGTAAAAAATCTCACAGAGGAAACATGAGGGCGTAACGTGAGCAGCACGATGCATGTGTGTGATGTTTGGTCTAATTCTAAAGAAGACCTTTGTCAGATTGTTGAATTAAAAAAAGTTTAAAAAGTAAAATAAGTAAAAAGTTATAGAGGTTTAAGTTTATGAAAATTATTTATGAACAATATTTTATATAAAAATATATATTTTATGAAACTCTAAAACTGCTAGAAAATCAAAGCCATAAAGTTGTTTTCCAAATTTAAGGTTGTATCTCAAAAAATGAGCTTTCAGTAAGATTTTGTTTGAGCGCAGTACCAAAATGTTTTATATTTTAAAAAGTAAAGTTTTTAATTTTGAAGCCAACAGAATGAAAGCCTACTAACAAAGATTGCATCATTTTATAGTTAAATGGCCCTGGAATTAAAAGTTGCATGGGTTTCAAAGGGGACATTTTTGTCCTTAAGGTCCTGAGTGTAACTATTTTGTGTTAATAGAGTAAAATATATTTATTAAAAGAAATTGAGGTGAAATAGTAAAATCCCAATAAAAATACACACCTGAGACAAAATGTATGCAGTCGGCATTAACACAGGCAAATGATTAAAAATGAATGAATGAATGAATGAATGAATGAATGAATGAATGAATGAAAGAAAAAGACAAAAATGTCCTTAGGGGTTAAGCTAAAAATTCTTTGTGTAAATGATAAAGGCCTATTAATTTTTTTCATCATGTCTACAATATGGACAGTGATCACAGTGTTTGACATCTATAAGACAACTTTTAATTAATCCGTCAGTGCTAATGATCAGATCCAAAGGAGATGTAACCTGTGAACTGTATTTCTTATAATCCCAGACTGCTATTACAGTGATTTTATCTCTCTCATGAGCAATGCATTTTTTAGTAGCTGTGTCAGTTATTTTTTATTTTCTGTTTGAAGCTCCTGAAATGGAGGATGAAGATATTTAACAACAATCAGTGAAAATAAATCACACTGAAAGTGGTTTTGTGTTTAAAAGAGGACGTCTTTAACGACGTGTCCTCCTAAAACCAGCCAGACCAGATCAAACTGGTTTTGGATCTCAAATGCTTAACATAATGTTCTAAAACAACATACAGCCAAAACAAATTTCTCATGTCAAAAACACTATCCACTGCTAAGACAATGACATAGAAAACGATATTTTTACATTATACTCTTAAAAATAAAGGTTCCAAAAGGATGTTTTTGAACTGTTCTTAAAATAACTTTTTTTTTTTTTCTCTCTCTCTGTGTAAAGAACTTTTTAAAAATCTAAAAGAACCTTTTGTGGAATAGAATTTGGTCCTCCAAAATCACTGTCTTAATGCATTAAGCAGCATGTTCTTTATAATGGTTTTATACATCTGCTTGCCTGTATATATGGATCATTATACTGACTTACTTCAATGAATTACTTTCTAGAATATCCCTAAATGATAATGTTAATGTGTGTTAAAGAAACAAACATGAATGAAATATCACACAACGAGGAGAGGAGAGGTTGCATGATTATTTACAAGGAAGTCAAAATTTTCCTGGTCCCTGTGAATGATTTATGATGCATAACCTCACCGTCATGATTATGTCTGGACTTGCAGTGTAGTTTCAGAGCCATATAAAGAGCATCTTCTGTCTGGATGTCAAGATAAAATCTGCTGTGGTGTTGCTGGTGAAGATTCAGGATTTACAGGAATAGTAAGTATATAATTTTTTTAGCTTAAAGTAATTTTCTATACATCAAAATCAGTGTAATGTTCTTTAAATATACTATAAATAACTGTATGTTTGGAACAAACATGCTATTTTGATCCTTACATTTTTTACATTTTATTTATCTGACTCTATTAGAATAAAAACTATAAGGATGTAAATTTGTAAATTTGCATGAAGTCTGAAACATATATATATATATATATATATATATATATATATATATATATATATAAGAAACTGACTTGCATGTGGACTCTATTGTTTTATAGATGAGTGCATCCAAACCCCAGGAAAGGTATGTAATCCTGCTCAGATTCATGGAAGCATTAAAATAAGTTTTGTACTCTTACTTACACAATTAAAGTCTAACTGAGAATAACTGTTCAAAATAAACGGCAGACTTAATTGCATTGAAATCTAGAATATTCAATATCTAAATATCAAATAAGTTAAATTCAGGACTGTTCTGTCTGTCCTGCAGCGGTGAGGTGCGAATCGAACCCTCTCTGAATAAGAATGAAGCAGAGTTTATAGACGGAAGGAGAAAATCTGTTCTACAAAGCCTGAAGAAGCTTCAGATAGACTGCAGTCAGGTAAAGCTTCTTATTTTATATTTCATAGAGATGAACATCATGTCACATCAGTTTCTTAAACTATGCCATTCTTAGCAAGCAACCGCTGAAACACTTCTTAGTCAACAATGATGCATCAACATTAAAGGATTAGTTCACTTTCAAATGAAAATTACTCCAAGATTTACTCACCTTCAAGCCATCCTAGGAGTATATGACTTTCTTCTTTCTGATGAACACAATCACAGATATTTTAATAAATATCCTGACACATCAGAGCTTTATAATGGCAGTGAACAATACCAATGAGTATGACTTAAGAAAGTGTCTCCATCCACATCCATCCATCATAAATATGTAATCCACACGGCTCCGGGGGGTTAATAAAGACCTTCTTCGTAAATTGAATACGGAAGGCGGTCTGGCGGAAGCTAGTTATTTTATTTCATAACTTGTAAAATATGGATTTATTTTTTTTACACAAAAGCATCGCTTCACTTCAGAAGTCCTTTATTAACCCACTGGAGCCTTGTGGAGTACGTTTATGATGGATGGATGTGGATGGAGACACTTTCTTCAGCTCATACTCGTGAACCCTGTTCACTGCCATTATAAAGCTTGGATGCGTCATATTTATTAATATAACTCAGATTGTGTTCATCAGAAAGTCACATACACCTAAGATGGCTTGAGGGTGAGTAAATCTTGGGGTAATTTTCATTTGAAAGTGAACTAATCCTTTAATAGCATTGATTACAAGGTGATGTTAGTTCATCGTCACTTTCACACATTCAGATAACAATGAAACGTACAAAGTTTTTAAATACACTTCAATGCTATGTCAACAAATTCCTGACCGTTACACATTTTCTATTACCCTACAGAAAAACACTGTAAATTTCTTTATAAAAATGGTTAAGTTCATTTTTTAAACACAGTTATTTTCTTTTCGCTTCTTAATGCAAAAATTAAAAAGTAGTACATTTCATGTGATTGCAAAAAAATAAAAAATAAAATTCATAGGGTAGGGAAGGCAATGTTTTTCATAAACACTTTTTGTTATACTGGTTGAAACTCTCTTCACATCCTGATTGCAATCAATAATAAAATTGGTCTAAATATTAAAAAAATAATAAAAAAATAATAATCTGTGGAAATCTCAGGTGCAAAAAATCTTTGGTCTACTACACTCATTGACAACTCCCAGCAAACAAAAATATGTTCTAAGAAAGTTTTGCTAACATTGTTATGATGATGTTATGTTAAATGTTTAAAACGCCCTGTTTTTTTTTTTTTTTTTTAATGTTTCAAAAACATTTTATCTTGGTTATGCAAACATTATTGAAACGTTACTTTTGAACAATCTCCGAACATACTGAAACAAGTAACATTTAAAAATGTTAGTCGAACATCTAACGAAACATTTTAGAAAATAAATAACGCTCCATGAACAATGTACAAATAACCTTTTTATGCTAACGTTTTGAGAACATAAAGACCAGACAACATCGAACGAACATTCTATTAACGTTATTGAGGAATGTTTGTTCATAACTTTCAGAGAACCTTGCCAGAACGTTCGCTAAAGTTCTGAGAATGTTTCCTGTTAGCTGGGCTCTTGCTTTAAAAATAAGGTGGATAATCTAATGCTTTGAATGGTGTGTGTGTGTGTGTGTTTCAGAATGAGGTGCCAAACATTGCCTTACTGGGTTCTGGAGGAGGACAACGAGCCATGGTGGGATTGCTGGGATCCCTGGTTCAGCTCCAGAAAACAGGTCTTCTGGACTCCATCCTTTATCTGAGCGGAGTCTCTGGATCCACCTGGTACAAACCCTGAGACACACTCACACACACACGCACACACACACACACACATACACACAGATGGGTTGAATGCCAAAATTGACAGCATATGTTGTTCCTCTGAAGGTGTATGGCCTCCTTATATCAGGAACCAGACTGGTCCACCAAACTAGAGACTGTGAAAGACAAGATCATCCAGAGACTCAGCGGTCCTGAAGTCAGCTGGAAAGAAGCATTTGACAAACTGAAGAAATATTACTCCAGGAAAGACTACTTCAGTTTGACTGACTTCTGGGCAGTGATGGTCATCACGTCATATGTGAAAGAGGTCTGTAAATAGCCTATTCCTGACCCGGGACAGATCTAGAAAATTATTTATAGCATGGCATGAAGACTATGAGGAGTGACAACACCAAAGCAAGCGATAATTAATATTTCTTGTGGATTTATGCCCTGACATAGACATTTGAGTCCATTAATATGCAAAATAGTTGCATTCCCTTAGAGGGACCAAAAAGTAATAACAAATAACAGACGTTTTCTTTTAAGCATATCAACTGATTTTTAAATATCTCTGACTGAGCTTATAGGGATAGGTCTAGACTAGCTAGGCTACTACATATAGAATATATAACACAAAATTAGGCTAATACACAGATAGGTGAGAAAATTAACGTGATATTATGAATAATGAATCCATTGAAATAAGACTTATGTGATTAATTAACAATATGTATAATATTAAGTAAATCGAGTCAAATTTGCACTTTCACAATACACATATTGTTTTAAACAAAGACTATAGAATAACACAAGACGCGTCACTCATATTGTTTTGAATGGGAGAAAGTGCAACGCACAATATGGTGGAATAAGTCCCGCCTTTTAAATAAGAGCCAATCGCTGACTGGTAAAGTCATCGCGTCACTGCAGCAGCTGTTAGAAGCTCCTGTTTCTATAGAAACAGTCAGACGCGCGCCTCCGAAATGAGACACAAGAGACTGCGCATGCGCATTAGCTTGATCCAGCCTGAAAATACCGTTTTTTGTCATGATTCAAGCGTTTAGAAAAAAAAATGATGAGACAGTTGTTGTCAGATTTCATTGGTGATTTCAAATATGAAATTTAATCGAAAGCTTGGCAAACAGCTTTGGAGAATTTGCTGCGTAATCGCTTTGGGAACGCCTCTGCGTGTTTACGTCTTGAAGCACTCGTGCAATCGAACCAATAGTGTGACGGGACGTCAGAGCGGGTGACGTCACGGACCAGGAAACTATAAAGCACTCCTGAGAACAAAGAACGCCAGCTTCTGTGTCTTCAGCAAGCGCTCTGTGTTATTGTGTGTCTTATTTGGTGTTGTCTGTCCGTTACATATGCAGCAAAACAAAATATCTCTTCGTCCGAGGACAAGAGTATTTCTGTTGCACCAATATATATATATATATATATTAGAAAAAGACACGTATTATGGCGACAAGCAAGCAACAGTTTGTCAAGTGTGTTCCTCCCTGCCCTCGTTTCATCAAGGGTGGGGATACACACAAGATGTGTGTTGCTTGTTTGGTAGTGTATATAATCCACAAACATCGATATACTCAAACATCATAGGCATGAAACAACATGATTATGGGACCCTAAAATCCCAGACGCTGCCCACCAGACCGCTACGCACTACATCAGTGCTGGTGGGCAAAGCTTACGCCTCAGCAGGTCAGGCTGCAGCCTGTTTACACACAATGTCGATACTGAAAGCGTATCAGGCCGACCTGCTGGGGGAGATTGATGAGAGCGGTGAGGCGAGTTTTAAGATGATACAAGAACTGAGGAAAGCTACCGACCTCACTCTCCGTGCCACCAAGGAGACGGCAAAAATGATCGGCCGGTCTATGGCAGCCCTGTGGGCCACGGAGAGGCACTTATGGCTGAATCTGTCAGATATAAGAGAAAGAGATAAAGCCGTGCTGCTTGACTCGCCAGTCTCTTCTCTGGGCCTCTTCGGCGACTCCGTCACCTCGGTCGTCGAGAGGTTCCAGGAAGCTAAAAAACAGTCGGCAGCATTTCAAAAATTCCTCCCTCGCCGCTCTCTCCTGGCCAAGGCTGCTGAGCGGGAGCAGTCTCGGCCATCAACCAGCTCCTCTTCTGTGCATAGAGCGCTGCAAAAACAAAGTGTTGCCACCCGTGCTCCCCCGCAACAAGCTTGGGGACCGGGACGGGTGACACAGTTGAAGCCTTCCAAGGGTAAAACAGATCTGCGGACTGTCATTATCGCGAGGAAGGCTTCGAAGAAGTCCTGACGCCAGGGGCACAGGACTTCGGAGGGCTCCGCTGAGACTCCGGGGCATCCGCGTGCTTAATCATATCGACGATTGGTAAATTCTAGCTCAATCAGAGCAGCAAGCAGTTCAACATCGAGATATACTTCTGTCACATATGAGAAGGTTAGGGTTGAGACTCAACGCCAAGAAGAGTGTGCTTCTACCAGCTCAGACTACCAACTATTTAGGGGTAGTTTGGGATTCCACTACGATGCAGGCACGTTTGTCTCCTGCTCGGGTGAATTCCATTCTTTCAACCGTGAAAGGGGTGAAGTTAGGCCAGTCACTCACTGTAAAACAGTTCCAGAAACTGCTGGGTCTGATGGCAGCTGCGTCCAACGTGATACCTTTTGGCCTGCTGCACATGAGACCCTTACAGTGGTGGCTCAGGACCAGGGGGTTTTCTCCGAGGGGAAATCCTTTCCGCATGATCAAGGTCACGCGGCGATGCCTTCATGCCATAGCCATGTGGAAGAAGCCTTGGTTCCTGTCCCAGGGTCCTGTGTTGGGAGCTCCTTGTCATCGCATAATGCTAATGACGGACGCGTCTCTCACAGGCTGGGGGGCGATCATGAGTGGTCGCTCGGCTCAGGGTCTTTGGGAGGACCATCATCGTTCCTGGCACATAAATCGGCTGGAAATGATGGCGGTATTTCGAGCACTCAAATACTTCCTCCCAGACCTGAGGGGCCACCACGTGTTGGTCCGCACAGACAACATGTCGGTGGTCTCCTATATCAACCATCAGGGGGGTCTGAGGTCTCGTCAGCTGTACAGATTAGTCCATCAGATCCTCCTGTGGTCCCAGGGAAAGCTCCTCTCCCTGAGAGCAGCTTACATCCCGGGGCATCAAAATGTGGGGACAGACATCCTGTCGAGGCAGGGGCCGAGGCCCGGGGAATGGAGACTCCACCCTGAGGTGGTGGAGTTGATATGGAAGAAATTCGATCGCGCAGAAGTCGACTTATTTGCCACGAAAGAGACGTCTCACTGCCCGCTGTGGTATTCACTAACTCATCCAGCCCCCCTGGGGTTGGATGCCATGGTACAGATGTGGCCGAGGCTGCGTCTGTACGCATTTCCCCCGATTGCTCTGCTCCCCGGAGTTCTGGAGAGGGTTCGGCGGGACGGGGTCCATCTCATATTGGTAGCCCCGTTCTGGCCAACCCGAATATGGTTTACGAATCAAGTGTCCCTCTTAGAAGGCTCCCCCATGGAGATCCCAATCAGGCAGGACCTTCTGTCCCAAGCAGGCGGCACGATATTTCACCCCTGCCCGGAGTTATGGAAACTGTGGGCTTGGCCTCTGAGGGGGCCGAGCTCATAGAATCCGGTCTCCCAACCGAGGTTGTGGAGACCATACTCCACTCCAGAGCTCCATCCACGAGAAAACTATATGCATATAAGTGGAAGCTGTTCGCATTTCACGTGGATCTGGTCCACTCCTCTATCAGTCATGTACTGCAATTTCTCCAAGAAAAATTCTCGGATAGTTTAACTCCTTCTACATTGAAGGTTTATATTGCAGCTATATCTGCTTATCATGCTCATTTGGAGGGTATTTCTGTGGGAAGAAATCCCTTAGTTATACGTTTTCTCCGTGGTACCCAGAGGCTGAGGCCTGCTGTGCATACGAGAACCCCGTCCTGGGACTTGGCTATTGTATTAGAAGGTCTGGCTGCGGCCCCCTTCGAACCATTAGAGGAAGTACCTGAGAAGTTCCTCACTCTAAAGACAATATTTCTACTAGCCATTTCATCTCTCAAGAGAATTGGAGATCTGCAAGCACTTTCTGTTGCTCCGTCATGCCTAGAATTTGCACCTGGAATGGTCAAAGCTTTCTTACATCCTAGACCTGGGTATATACCCAAGGTCCCCACGAATGTCCCAGGACCTATCGTACTACAGGCCTTCTGTCCTCCACCTTTTCTGAATCCGTATCAGGAAAAACTAAATATGCTTTGCCCGGTAAGGGCTTTAGATGCTTACGTCCACAGAGCTGCCCTGTGGCGAAAAACAGATCAATTGTTTGTCTGTTACGGGTCTCCTAAGAAGGGAGGCCCGGCATCTAAGCAGAGAATGAGCAAGTGGGTGGTCGAGGCCATTTCTCTTGCTTATGAGTCATCCGGGCAGCCGTCGCCCTTGGCTGTCCGGGCACACTCGACTAGGGGTATGGCTGCCTCAAAAGCTTTAATCTCGAGGGTTCCCATCTCCGAAATATGTGATGCAGCTGGGTGGTCGTCCCAGCATACCTTTCAAGTTTTACAACCTCGATGTGAGCTCCACTCCAGGTTCCTCAGTGCTGTCGTCACAAAGATAACAGACAGGCACTTGGTTTTATGGCCTAGTTGGGATAGCGTTCCCAAAGCGATTATGCAGCGTCGATGTTCCCATGAAAGGGAACGTCTCGGGTTACGTCTGTAACCCTGGTTCCCTGAATAAGGGAACGAGACGCTGCATAGCTTAGCCATACTCCCTGCGCACCTGTGAGCGCTCGCTTCATCCATATAAGAAGCTGGCGTTCTTTGTTCTCAGGAGTGCTTTATAGTTTCCTGGTCCATGACGTCACCCGCTCTGATGTCCCGTCACAATATTGGTTCGATTGCACAAGTGCTTCAAGACGTAAACACGCAGAGGCGTTCCCAAAGCGATTACGCAGCATCTCGTTCCCTTATTCAGGGAACCAGGGTTACAGACGTAACCCGAGACGTTTTCCCATTCAAAGAGATGGGAGTTGCACTTGAATGCCCGAGAGGCGTTTCAAAGATGGCCGCCGAGTGAAATTACACGTCTTAAAGGGACTTTGGTTTTAAAGCAGCGCATCCTGTCACTATCACCGGAAGTAAGATTGAGTTTTCATTTAAAAATTAAAATGATTGTGAATAGATTCTTACCTAACGCCATGAACAAAATCTTCTTGACAAGAAAATACGGTATTCTACAAAGGTCAAAATAGATGTGGAGAAATGCTGTGGAAAATAATAGTTTAATCACAGGTACTGTATCTTATCAATTTCCCTGCCGAATTTGTTGAAAAAACAGTATGCACTCCGTAGTTCTTCAGGGGTTGTGTGATGAAGAAAAAAAAAAAAAAAACGGAAATAAATATTTCTCAAACCTACTCAGGGAAAAGTAGCATTTTTACCGAGAACAAGTTATTGATATCATGCAGTTTACTCAGTGATTCAAAAGCCGTCCACTGAATCGGGCTACACAGATTGCGCTGTGTTTTGACTCACTAAAAAGAACCGGTTCATAAGAGTCATTTGTTCATGAATTGGTCTGTGTTTTTGACTTACTACAAAGAACAAAAAAACAAAAAAACAAAAAAAAAAGAACAGTTTCATAAGAGTCATTTGTTCGTGAATCAGGCTAGGCAGGTTGCGATGTGTGTTTTTGACTCAATGAAAAGAACCAGTAAGAAAGAGTAATTTGTTAATAAAATCTGGCTTTACATCGACTATATCTGAAAATACAGTGTAAAGCATATTCACTCGTTTGAACCAACATCAGAGATAAAACTGACATGAAAAGTAAAATCTCCAAAATGACGTTTGTTCTTCAGCAGTCATATTTCTTTATCTCAAGCATGAATGAAATGATGAAAATTACTAATTTTCTCAGTAAAATTCTCTTTATAAAGTCTCTCACTGCATAAATGTAAAGATACTTGAGGCTTTGAGTCAAGAGGACTGTTGTTGCACAAGTTTTAAGTTGAACTTGTTGGTGATTGAAGAAATTGAATGTATTTGTCCCCGGTCTCTACAATAACATGAAGCTGTGAATACTGTGTTCTCTGTAGATCGACGAACACACACTCACAGAGCAGTGGAGCCAGCAGAGTAAAGATGGTAAAGTCCCGTTTCCCATCTACACCGTGATCGACAAGAACTGCAAACAATGCAATATCGGAGGTCTGTGTTTGTCTGAAAGAGAGAGAGATAATGTGTTTGTTTCAGCAGTTATATAGACGTGTTTCTGTCCACAGACCCCTGGTTCGAGATCACTCCTCATGAAGCAGGTTATTCTCTCACTGGAGCGTTTGTGGACGCCTCCAACTTTGGCAGCAAGTTTCACAAAGGATCCAAGAAATATCAGCAGGGTGAATTTGACATGCTGTACCTGCAAGGTAACAAACTCTGTTAAAGGGGAGTTTAATATTTGTAATATCAGTTTATATTCTACATTGTACACTTACTGTATGTCATTGACCTAAATCTCAGGTCTGTATTATTAGCTTATGGCATAAAAATATGTACTATTTATGTTATGTGTTAGGGTGTCCACTGTTTTACTGTAAACTGCATGTTTGCTTCAAACATGAAGTTTCATGTAAACTTCATTCTCTGTTTTTCTGCAGCTCTATGCGGAAGCGCTTTAGCTGATGAAGTGGAGATTGAGAAACAGCTCTGGCAAAAGATAGAAGGTTCTGAGGACTGAATTCGGCTTAAATTTAACAGTTATTTCATTACCCTCCATTTGATTTTATTTGTTTGTTTTATTTTTCAGATTTATTTAAACCAAAGGAAACAGTATTTCAGGAATTGAGGAAGGGTAAAGCGTTTCTTAGGCTTTATTTATAAATTTCATTTAACTATTAACAGCCTTGAATTGATGTTTTTTTTAAAAAAAATAAGTCTCTTCTGCTCATGAGGCTGCATTTATTTTCATCAAAATACAGTAAAAACAGTAATATTAAAAATATTTTTTACAATTTAAAATAACTTCTTTCTGTGATCAAAGCTGAATTTTCAGCATCATTACTCCAGTCTTCAGTGTCACATGATCCTTCAGAAATCATTCTAATATGATGATTTGCTGCTCAAGAAACAATTATGATTATTATCAATGCTGAAAACAGTTTATTTTATATATATTTTAATGGAAATCATGATACTTTTTTCTGGATTTTTGATGAATAGAAAAAAACGGCATTTATTTGAAATGGAAATCTTTATAAATGTCTATACTGTCACATTTGTTGAATAAAAGTATCCATTTTTATCTTACCCCAAACTTTTGAATAGTAGAGCATTACAAAAATATGTAGAAGAAAAAAATATGTAATAGAGCATTACAAAAAAAAAAATGTGATAATAATAATAAGAATAATAATAAGAAGAAATGTTTCTTCAGCAACAAATCATCATATTAGAATGATTTTATAGAAAAGCATGAGAGGAGACTGGAAGCATTGGAGAGCAGAACAGGGACGGAAGAAATCTTTGCGGCGGGATTCGAACTCAGGAGGGGAGAAGAGCTATCAGAGTACAGACAAGAAGATCCAACCACTCCAGCTTCAGACGAGGAGTGTTACCAGATGCTCATGGACCTCGTGGACAAGAATCTTTCTGCTTTGACTGGGGAAGATCCTTCTGCTCTTGATGAATCCTTTAGGACACTGAAAGGTAACAAGCCACTGATTGGTCTGTATGTCCATCACAGCCTTGTGTTCACGTCTTAATTACAGTTTTAGGACCCATTTGCACCAAGGATGATAATTATAATGATAAAGTTATCGTTCTAAAATCACTATAAAAGAATAGCAGAGTCCACACCACAACTGTAACGGTGCAGAGAAACAATATCATTGGAATCACTTTCAGAACGATTTTTTCCAGCTGATGAACAATAGAAACATTGTCAGCCAATCAGAATCCATCCTGCTTAAAGAGCTTGAGCATTTAAAGTGACAGATGACAAAAGTGCAGCTTGTGCTTAAAGGGTTAGTTCACCTAAAAATATAAATATTAATATAAGGATTAATATTTTGTAAAGAAAGTGCTACATTTTGTTTTTTGCACAAACAAAGCACTCACGTCACTTCATAAAATTGAGGTTGGAGTCACATGAATTACTTTAAAGAGATAGTTCAGTCAGAAATGACAATTCTGTCATAATTTACTCATCCTCAATTAGTTTCTTTTGTTTTGTACATAAAAGATGATATATGAAAGATTGTGTGTAACTAAACAGTTGATGGACATTGATTTCCATAGTAGAAAAAAAAAATACTATGGAAGTGAAAGGGGTCCATCAACAGTTTGGTTACAGACATTCTTCAAAATATCTTCTTTTGTGTTCAGCAGAATAATGAAATTCATACAGGTTTAGAATAAGAATTTTCATTTTTGGGTGAACTAACTCTTTAATAAACAGAATGATATTGTGCGTTGGTCTGGATGATGTGAACGCTAAAATAGTTATCGTCCTTGGTGTGAACAGGCCTTTGGATTTGAGAAGGAAACTTAAAAAAAAAAAAAAAAAAAATATATATATATATATATATATATATATATATATATATATATATATATATATATTAAATACTATATAAAATATAAAAGGCCATATTTCATATCATATCTGCATTTAAAATGTGTAATTTGTAAGTGTCGCTTTGGATAAAAGCATCTGTTAATGATTAAATGTTATTTTTTTTAAATGTATTACAGTCTATTTTTGCTTTTTGGCAAAATTTCAAAACAATTATGAAAATCAAACCATGAAACAAACAAACAAAAAAAGATACACATACTAGAATAAGAAGAACTCACTAATGTACATGTCCCATCTTTTTACAGACCTCTCTGGAGACCAAAGTCCTAGTGGAGAACTGATAATTGCTGAAGGATTTAAACTATATAATATAAAGGATATAAAGGATTACACCATGAATGTATGCAACCGTTTGAAAGGTCGGATTGGTTGGCCATTGGGTAGGTTGAACTGTTTCTAATATCCATCCATCCATTCTCCACACCACTTTTCCAGAGTTGTGGGGATGCTGATTTTCACCTTAGTGCACCTTAGTGTTACCAAAATTTCCATCTATTATTTTAACATGAACTAATAAACATAATGTGATGCATATTTGTCAGTCACACATAAATAAAACAGATCAGAACCTGTTTCAACCTGGTTATTGAGAATTAAAAAAAAAACACTTTAGCACTATTATAGAAAACTGATTCATTTATGTACGACTGACAAATATGCATCACATTAAGTTTATTAGTTTGTGTTAAAATAATTCAAATGGATGGAAATTTTATATGCAATTTTTCATTTTATAGCCAGAATGATACGTAAACCACTGTACATTTAATATTTTAGATATTTAAGATTCAAATAACTTTCATCCTCTAGTTCTTTTGAAAACCAGTTAGTTCTATTAAAAAACAAAATACTTGTCTGATCCTGTTATGAAACATGTAGTCAAGAAGTCTATACAGCCAACATTGTTCTCGATAAGAACTCAAAATCAAAACTTCGGCATGTCCTCCAATAAATTTGAACTTAAAAACTTTAACATTAGACATTAAGTTCATGTAATGTTACCTTTGTTTTTTGCTTTTCGACAGCTGTTTTCAAAGTGATTTTATTATTTTTGTTTTTACAGACCTCTCTGAAGGCAAAAGTCATGTGGAAAGACTGAGAATATGAAGAAAAAACTGAATATGAAGAGTTATAGTTTCCACAGTTATCTGATATGAATAGCAATCATTGCCAAAATCTTGTAACATTATTTTAAAACAATCGATTTCAACAAGTCAAAACAACTGCTATAGGCTACAAGTTACTTAAAAGACATGTTTTCCATCTTTCTTGCATTATTGGGTGTTTTGATGTCGTTAGTGATATTCGCACTGATCAGATTCATCAACATCCACAACTCGCGTCTCGTAACGATCAAAACAATGTTCCGTTGTAAGTAACTTGTAGTTTTACGCTTCAACCGCTAGAGGGCCAAAATAACTATTTACTCAACCTGAAAACTGTAGAACTGAATTAATAAGAGTGTATTTGTTTTACAGATGCTTTGGTGAGAATTATTAAATGCATTTCTCAGTGGACTTGGGGCAGGAATTATAACTTCCTCCACAACGTGACAGGTAAGAACAGACCTGCTGACTGGAAATTCTGTGTGAATAATATAATAATGCTGTGATCCCTCAGGTGAAGCAGTGCCCAACACTCTTCAGGAAACTGAGACGAGAGACTATGAAGATGCCGGGCTGTTGCTGAACTCACCCTACTTCTCAGTGCTGAGAAAAGAGAGACACATCGACCTCATCATTTCACTGGACTTCAGTGAGGGTGATCCTTTCATGGTATTATACACATTTTTCATTCTCTACAGTTTCACTCATAAGAAAATGTTAGTGATTTAAAAAATAAGAGCAATTGTGCTGCTTTTCCACTGCAGACGGTGAAGGAAGCTGACAAGACGTGCAAGGAACTAAACATCCCTTTCCCTGAGGTCAACATTCCCAGTGAGGACTTACAGAACCCGAAGGACTTCTATGTGTTCAAAGGCCAAAACACTCCAACCGTGATCCACATCCCTCTCTTTAATGTGGTCAACTGTGGAGGCAAGTTAAATGTCCTGAATAAAACTGAAATATCAACTGTGTTCTGATTTAAGTGTGTTAATGTTTCTTCAGACAAAATTGAGACCTGGAGGAAAAATTATAAGACCTTTCAAGGTCCTTACAGCGCTGAGGAGATCAGTGATCTCATGGAGGTCGCTGGAAAAAACATCACAAACAACAGAGGAAAACTGGTGGAGCAGATCCGTGCGGCCGTTGGGCAAAAAGGATCCAGACGTTAATGTTTAAAATCTGAATATAGACTAAACTGATTTGCATATCAGCAGTGTTGGGGGTAACGCATTACAAGAAACTTGAGTTACGTAATCAGATTACTTTTTTCAAGTAACTAGTAAAGTAATGCATTACTTTTAAATTTACAATTTAATCTCTGAGTTGCTTTTTCAAATCAGTAACGCAAGTTACTTTGTTTTCACATTTATTGACTGATGCTTCTCCTGTCGCCATCGTAAGTGTGTGTAACGTAACATTACTTTCCTTAAAAAGTAACTAAGTAATGCAATGGGGGTAATGGGGGTAACGCAATACTTTCTGAAGTAACTTTCTAAAGCACTGCATATCAGTCATTTTACAACAGTTTAATTTCTTTTTCTGTCAGCTTTTTTTTCTGCAAAATGACATTAGATTATCAGAGGTTTCCATTTTATTTCTGTTTAATATGTTTCTGCATGTTTCAATGTTTCTTCATGCATGCTGATTATAATAAAATAGAGTTTTGGTCCTGAATTCTGACTGGGCAATTCAGAGTTTCATCATTTTTCCCCCTTTGGACATACAGTATTTAAAAAGGGTTCTTATTAATTCCACTAGGGTTAGGATTTGTTTTCCTTATAAGCAGTGTACTAATTTAATTACCCAGAAATTTCTTCCATGCTCTTAACAGAGTTAAATACACACACACACCAAAAAATGAATGAATGATTTTTTTCAGCCCCCCAAAACGCCGTTGTTGTGTAAATGAACGGCCAAAACGCATAAAAGTTTCCGTTTCAGTTGAAAATGGTGTCATGTAAACGAGAACTCTGCACTTAACTGTGCACAAATTGCTCACAAGGCAGAAGTAGATTGTAAGTTCTTCGTAGTAATGCGTAGTCGTTCATCTTTATTGTCAGCTGGCCAATAGCAGCCTTCAAATTTGTGGGCAGAAGTTTTGTTATAATTCCATTTCAGTTTGTCCTGATAAAACTGAATTATTGTAGCCTCGTAACATAAGGATTAAAAATACAGATCCACTAAACTATATAATCATGAAATAACGTAATACATATTTTATATGTAAATAACATTTAGAAACTGTACTTGAAATAAACAGCAATAAAGTTGTAAATATGAGTGGGAAGCTCTGGATTTTCTCTAACCGCCGAGTTTACGATTTGGGGAACCATGTTGCAGTTGTTTTTAAGTATTTTTATGTTTTTAAACTTGCATGTTAGTTAAGGGCAATTACATCATATTCACTATGGTTTCACAGGGACAGGAGACCTGCAGGTGACAGGTGATTGCCTTAAAAAACCCATTGCAAACAAGTGAAATGTAAAATTTAATTAAGTTAAATTAATTAACCTTAATGTTAACTTATGCACCCCATTCCCTTATTACTAAAATCATACACAAAATATTCAATTCTAAAACAAAACATGATTATTGACTTTTGCACTGTTTTAGTACAATGGATTTATACATTTCTAATAAACTGCATGTCAAGCATTTTGCCTGTCCTTTCCTACATGCTCTTGTAGTCTCCGCTAGGTTTGCAGTGTTGCATGAGGATGATCCAGTTGTTCAGAGAAAGAAAGCAGTATGAATGCATGTTTTACTGACACGGAAAGGAGAAAATATGTTCAAGTCAGCAGGAGCAATCTAAATAGAACTAAATATTGTGTGCTAAATTGTGTGTTAATCACATAAAGGTGTATCTGCCCTTTTTCACAAAAAACAACACTGGGAACTTTTATGTTTATTAAAGTTGTATTAAAAATAAGGTGCAAGGAAAAGCTTGCAGCATCATTGCATGGAGTCTTCAGGATCTGAATCCCCTTTGTGCTTGTATTGAAAGCAAGATAAAAGGAGACAAAACGGGAGAAATTAACCCTTATAGGGTCTTTGGGGTCTTTTTAGACCCCAAACAACGTTTGCTCAAATAAAAAAAAAATATTCTCTTTGTCCAAATGACATGAAACTTTGTACCGTTGTTAACACTTTCTAGATCTACAAAGAAAAAAAAAATCGGAGTGATAGCTTGTTTTTATGTTAGTGTAAAAAAAAAGGTACACTCAGGGTCTTCGGGGTCTCCACAGACCCCAGGCAATAAAATGTAATTTTGTTATAAAATAACTGCTTTTTAAAAAACAAATGTAATTTTACTCTGTTTATTAATGTTTTTACTTCATATTTGTGCAGTTTTTGGAGGATTTCTCATATCTTTTAAATTTATATAAATAAATAAATAAATAAATATTTTTACAAAAACAGCTTTTTATGTAAAATTCACTTTATAAAAGACCCACATTTCTAACTTTCATTCATGGGGATAACATGGATAATTTGACATGGTTTAGTGTAAGATTTTTGCCCATATTTTGGAAAATGCAGTTTTAAAAGTAAAAAAAAAATCACTTTTACCAGTAGATGGCTGCAGAGCTCCACTATTTGCTGTGTTATTTGACTAACTGAAAGACATCTTTTCATAAGTTTTTTTTTTTGTTGTTGGATTCATTTCTAAATGTTATGAAATCACAATTATAACAATAAAAATTACTTTTTGTCAAAGTTTAGCATTTTTTGTACTGAAAAAAAATTAATTTTTCCAAAATGTTGATTTTGAGGATGAATTTTGTCCATTTTCACAGTGGAGTCTCATCATAATGTAACAATATTGAAAAACTTTTTTTTTTCATTACAAAAAATACTAAACTTTGACAAAAAGTACCCTTTATTGTTATAATTGTGATTTCATAATATTTAGATATGAATCCAACTAAAAAAAACTTATGAAAAGATGTCTTTCAGTCATTCAAATAGCACATAGCATATAGTGGAGCTCTGCAGCCATCTACTGGTAAAAATTATAGTTTTTTTACTTTTAAAACTGCATTTTCCAAAAGATGGGCAAAAATCTTACACTAAACCATGTCAAATTATCCATGTTATCCCCATGAATGAAATTTAGAAATGTGGGTCTTTTATAAAGTGAATTTTACATAAAAAGCTGTTTTGTATAAAAACCTATTTAAAAAAAATATTTTTAATTTATTTATATAAATTTAAAAAATACGATAAATCCTCCAAAAACTGTACAAACATGGAGTAAAAACATTAATAAACAGAGTAAAATTACATTTGTTTTTAAAAAAACAAGTATTTTGTTACAAAATTGCATTTTGTTGCCTGGGGTCTGTGGAGACCCCGAAGACCCTGAGTGTACTTCCCAAACGAAGACCGCATAAGGGTTAAATACAGTAATAGTATATAATATAGTAGTTTTAATAAGTAGTTTTAATAAGTATATAATATAATAGTTTTGGTTTAATTATGTTAAACTGGATCAGTTGTTCCCAACCATGGTCCTGGAGTACCATCATCACTGCACATTATCAATGTCTCCTTAATCAAAAGCACCTTATTCAGCTCATTAGTGAAACTCCAAGACCTCAGATTGGTTTGTCAGAGAGACAAAAAAATGTGCAGTATTGGAGGTACTCCCGGACTAGAGTTGGGAACCGCATAACTGGATTACGAACTTTTTCTCTACCACAGCTACAGTGCATGTCACAATATCTGAAGGCCAGGGTGTGCAGGCAGTGGGACAAACAGTGCAGGAATATTTAAATTCCGCTGACAGCTACAGTATCTGCGATGCAAAAGGGCTGGCAATTGCAGAAACATCAGAGACCAAAGGTATTTCACTGCAAATGCACATGTTTATCCCCTTTAAACTACCATACATGTTTATCAACTACCCAAAGAGTCCTGTCTTTGAGGATAACGGCAGTGCATCATCCTAGTTGAATCTGAGTTTTAACTGCTTACACACAAAAGGTATGTGTTGGTTAAATATATTTCAGTTTATTTCCAGTACCTTTATAAGCAAACTATTTCATTGTGGTACACAAGCAAACTAGAAAATTGAAAAAATAAAAAAATGAAAACTGGTAAAGTATTGGAATTTTGTATTCAGTGTTAGGCTATTGTAAGTGGGTTTGTCAGGACTCTTTGAAGCAACACCGAGACTGAAAAAGGCCAACAAACAAGTGCAAGAAATAAGGTTTTCCTCGGATATTGTTTGTGCAGTTTTGTGAACTGTGTATAGTTTTGAAAATGTAAGCAGAAACTGTGAAATGTTATGTGGGCGTAATTTAGTAATGTTGTTTCATTTTAGATTTGGAATTTTGTAAAACATCAAGCCGGAAGGTATATGCCATCAGAACCGTAGACCTGTCCGAGCTCAAGACAGGAAGACTTGAAAGTGCCTCCATAAAGAAAAGGCAAGTTTGTTTTCAAGAATCAAAATGATTTATTAAGACAGCTTAAGGTATAATTTTTAGAACGATGTAGAGTTTAGAAGGTTTTGAGAAATCCAGCCCAAGTCTCTTCAAAATCAATGATAAAAGGAAAACTTCTCAAAGCCTTTAAAGCAGGCTTAATAAAATTAGGTTACATGCTTATATAGTTATGCAACAATATACTTGTGGCAAGGGGGGCGTGGTTCAGCGAGGTCTGCAGCGGGGGAGAAAATCAGGAGACGCACGGTGAAGTGAGTGGGTTAAGCGCAAATAACAAACACCTGTCTCTTGTTTCAGTAATTGGCGTGGAGAGAGTATTTAGCGCCAGGAGAAACAGGAGCGAGCGAGAGAGAGAGAGAGAGAAGGACTACTGGCTGCCACACTCCTGGATACCTGCTGATTGTCGCGGAGTTAATTTATATGTTGATTTAGGACTGTTTTGGTGCCTGTCTGCACGCCTTTTTGTTTGTGTTGCACAATAAACGCAGCCAGTAGTCACAGCCGACCCTGTCGTCTTCCTTCCTTCCTTACGAACTCTGTTACACTGGTGCCAAAACCCAGGAAGGAAGACGGAAGCCGCCGCCATGCAAACGCCCTCCGCTGCACCATTTGCGGAGATTATTATATCCCTTGCGGTCATGCAACAAGACCAACATCAGGCCCTGCTGGACTTACGTCAAGATCAGGAGAGGCGGTTCTAGGCCGTCCTCCAAGCCCAGCAGGAGGACCACGAGAGGTTCTGGAGCTGGATGGACCAGGAGGTTCGGCTGGGAGCCATGGACCAACGAGCTGTGCCCACCCACATCCCACTCCACAAAATGGGGCCTGAGGACGACCTGGAGGCGTTCCTCGACCTCTTTGAGAGGTCGGCAGAGGTCTGTGAATGGCCGAGGGACCAGTGGCCGATGCGCCTGGTCCCGCTGCTCTCCGGGGAGTTCCAGGTAGCAGCACAGCAGCTTCCGGTGCAGAACCTCCTGGTCTTTGAAGACCTGAAGAGGGCCATCATCCAGCGGGTCGGCCGGAGCCCCGAACAACATCGCCAGCGGTTCCGGTCTTTGGAGCTGGCCGAGGTTTGTTGTATATCTTGTGGGGTATTCTAAGAATCTAAATTTTGAATTTAACAAATGTTATAAATGTTTTTATTATGGTAATTAGCAAATGTTAAAATAAACCAGTTAAGCTTGCAAATGGACTTATGTCATTAATACCAGTTACGTGTGACGCTGACCCCACACCAAGTTCACGATAGTCAGAGCTGATAAATACAGTGATATGTTATGAGTTACTGAACCAAACATAAATCATGTTAATTAATGCAAATGATGTGGTATGTCCTTCTACTGTAGCATGAAACCAGTCCATGCTGCAGTTCAGGAGTCAGAAAAGAATGACAGAACAGACAATAAATAATACACAAAACCCAAAGATTTTGATAATGACAAAGGTGAGTTCAGTCAAATAGTGCTGGTCCCAATTTGGGAGGTCACTTAAATGATCAACATTAAAACTATTCATTCTGAAAAAACTGTTGTCAGCATTTTACTTTTGTTTTTAGGTGAATAATTATTCTATATTAATGTATATGCTGTAATTTAATACTTTAAATACCGTTTTTATTTAAATACTGTTACCTTTAGACACAGATATACAACAATGCATCTTATAATCTCATGTTTGTAGCATTGCTGTCCTGCAACCACTTATATAAAAAATGACAACTTTTAATGACACTTTTTAAATGAGACTTTAATAAGAAAATGTCAACCCAGTTAAGTACACACTGTGTGCCTTGGTCAACAATGGTTTTCTGGACATTGATGGCCCCTTTGGGAAGCATTGTGTCTCAGCCATTGCTTCAAAATGCTGCATGGTTGGTCTGCAGAATTTCATCCCTGCCTGGAATACACATACAATCCCATCCGAGGGCATACCCGATGCTCTTTTTGCAGCCCATCTCAGATCCGCTCGGATCCCACCTCAGTTCTTTCCACCTGCTGAGGAACTTGCAGCCGACTACATTAGGAACGGAGGAACTCTGACCCCCTTGATGGCCACCCCGACCTTCAGGTGCAGAGGGAAACATTGCTGCTGTCAACCTGTAGTTATGATGAAATGTTTTACGATTGACTTTTAGGTCACAGTGGCCTATTCTGGGAGGGTTTGGAGACATATGTGAACATTATACATAGACTGGAGCAATAGCTAGTGTGATGGTACTGTTTTTGTTGTTCAGATTAAACAGTAGCAGCCTTCAAATAACTTGTTGAGAGCATTTAGATTTCTACTGCACAATATAAGAGGCAAACATAATTTTTACTCCAATCTATTTGTCTGACATATTTATTTACTGGTTACTTTTCAAATTACATGTTGAGTTTATTCGCGAGTTGACTTCTACCCACTTTCTTTCAGCAGCGTGGTTCTGTCTTGACTGACCTTGAATGAAAAGGTGCTTGTTGACATTAGTGCGAAAGGCACTAAGATTATCTTGTTGATACAGACATAAATAAAATTCACGTCCGTGATCAACTCTTATCTGATCAAAAAGGCCATGACTCAAGCAGATTTTTCTGTACACTTCGTCATAAATGATAAGATTACTCTTGATCGGCATTACAGAAAATCCTAAAATTTTCCCAATTAAACCATCAGAAGCAACAACTTAAGTAACCCCAAAATACACAAGCTTTTCATTTTGGTCCATATGTAGTCTGTGACCAGCATACTCAGCGTAATAGACAAGGGGATTCGTTTGGCGAGCAGTTCCCTCTCTGAGTGTACTGCGGGGTAATTTGTGCCAGTGCGCGCCTTACCGCTCTTTCACCCAACCTGTATCCCGAAGCTCTCAACATCCCAGTCATCATCTTTCTACCGTACGCAGGGCCGCAAACAGTAACTGCTGGTGGAACGACTGCACCCACACCATCTCTCCCTAGCCGTGCGTAATCAAAACGATGAATGTTCCTCGATGCACAAAATTTAGAAATTGAGGAAATGCTGGAGCCTCTCCCGAGTCCATATTGCTGCTGTAGGACCTCTTGAACTTGTTTGCATGTTTATCCCAGCTCCTCTACTAACCTGCGGATTACATTTTCGTAATCATCAAGCACACTCCACTCACACATCGTCCAGACAATCTTTGTTACACGTAGTCACACAGTTAATAGATGCCTGATGATAAATTATTGCATGGTCAGACGTGTCAATGCATACAGCGCTCTGGGTAAATACAGCCACATCCCAACCCCCCGCTCCCCCCACTGGTACGGTCCAACCGGGAGCGCAAAACAGAGAAATGGAAAATCAAAATAATGAATCATTTTTATGTTAGTTCAAAAATCAGATTCGGATGCAACAACCCAAACTCGTAAAACTGAAAATTAAAATGAGAGACAATTATCCGTTTGTAAATTGCTCCAAAGAAATTGAAAATTAAAGTTTGAAGCCAGCTGCGAATTGAACAAAGAACTGCAAACAGACCGTTTAGGATGAACCGCGGTGCAAGCGTGTGCCGAACAGGAGGGCTCGCGCTCTTCAGTTACAATGACAGAATATGACAGAGAGTTCGTGCTTTAAAGCGAAACAGACACTGGAATTAATAATTCTCTCTGCCATCTCTGATATAATCATCATGGACTTTAAGATCATCTAACTGCGTGACGTAAATTACGTTATGCTCCAAACATTCGTGCCCATCAGCATGACTACCTGTAAAACATTTAAACACGTACGCACTGGTTTTTTTGTGTGCATTTTTTTTTAATTCTTTTAAATAAAATGACTCGAGATCTCGTTCGTGAACGAATTGAACGAACTGGATGAAATGAATGATCGATCTCGTTCAGCAATCAGCAGAAAGCGGATGCTATAGGTACTGACTACTGAGCACATTGTTAATATTTAACATAAATAACTCCACGTTTAACATAATCACAGATTTATGAATTTGTAAATGTCTGGCCGTACAATTAAAATGTTAATTATGCAAGAAAACCTTCTGATTTGGTCATCTCAACCACTTATTTAAACTTATTTTATTTATTTAATGAGTTGGGTCCAGATTAGGCACACGTTTTAATCATTTTTATTTTGTTTTGTTTTGTTTTGTAACAAGTCAAGTTCGTTAAGTTAAGACATTACACATAAGACACTCTTTTTCGCCACCTGCTGGTGTATTTATGCAATTTGAAGAACGAACAAATCAGTGAACGAATCATTTCGGTGAACGAACTGAAAATGAACGAATCTCTTGGAAGAATCTAGGTGCGACTCTGTTGAGGTCCGTGTAACGCTTTGCAGTTCTTTGTTCAGTTTGCACCATCAAAATGAACCAAATGAAAAGTTGGCTTCAAACTTTCATTTTTTCATTTTTAGAATATTTCACAAACGGATAATTGTCACTCAGTTTAATTTTAGATTCTACATGTTTGGGTTGTTGCGTCCGAATCTGATTTTTGAACAAACATGAAATATGACTCATTATTCTGATTTTCCATTAATAATGAGCGCTCGCGGGTGGATCGTACCACCAGTGTTGCTGGGGTGGAGCGTGTGTTGATATTCATCCAGAGCGCTGTACAGTGGATAGATCTACGGCACGTCTGGCCAAGCAATAATTTAGCGCCTGCCCTACACTATTATGTACAGTACGTTGAGCTGTTTATAGAGTTTACTTAAGTAGCATATAAAGAATACGGTCAGTGCTTAACTCAGTAAAGTTGGCAATATATTTTCTTGTACGGTACCTGGAGGGGACATGTTCGGTTCACTAAAGGCAGGCATACACTGTGCGATTTTCGTCCGATTTTGAGCCGAATTCTGACTCGTGCAACTCTTTTTTAAGTCGGGCCGATTTTCAGCTTTGTCGTGTGTCGTTTGTCGTGCAGTGTTCGTGCAGTGTACACGGGGAAACGAGTGGCGATAATCCTCTCCCGACTGGCAATCGCATGGTCGGATGAATTTCTGGCATGTCAGAAATTTTGGTCGCCCCTCGTGAGGATATCGCACAGTTGAAGCAGAGCTACGAACCGACTTGCCTAAACTCTGTGTGTCCCCCCCCCCCCCCCCCCCCAACTGCGCCTGCGCGAAAAAAGAAAACCAATCTTCAATGCAGCAAGAAAGAAAACGAAAAGAGGGAGATCTTTAAGTTCTGGAGCTATTTAACTAGCTGCAATTTAGCAAAATGTTGCTTACCTCCAGTTCGTGTTGCATGATGGATAAACCCACGTCTTTCAAGCCACCTGGGTGTACATAACCGGTGCCTCTTGTATTAATTTACTTGATCATTAAATTACATGTTTCGCTTTTCACTTTCTATTTACTCGTGTAGGCTATTTAATATTTACTTAATTTTATTAAATGCGGAAATGTGAACTGTTGTCCATCATTTGGCAATTGGTGATAAAGAAAAATGTCACGTTGCAATATAGGATTTTTTTCCAATTTAAACCAGGAAGGCGAGTCAGTGTCTAGGCTACTTTATATCACACAAGCAATGTGCAAACTTTGCGCGAGAGTTATGCCGATGAAGACGTCTCAATCCCCTGTCAATTATTCAACAGCCTTTACAAAAAAATAAAAGTAAAACAGACGAGCTTTCGGTGCTTATTCTCTCAGAGACAACGAGAGATAAATCCTACTTCAACCTGATAACGGTAATTTATTTTCTTAATATTTCTCTTGTGGCCCATAAACTGTATGTAGTGGGTGAAAAAATGAGAAGAGAAGTATATCGTATTAAACAAGTTTTTGAAGTGAAGCTGCTTTTCATTGACTGATTATTGCAGTCTTCGGACACATAGGCTACTGTTAATAATTTTAATTATATGCCTTTAATTCAGGGGCGTAGGAGCGATTTTGAACCTGGGGGGGACAGTAAATGCCACGGGGGAATTCCCCGGATTTATATATATATAAGCACTTAAATGCTAATTTCTAATGACTTTTGGGAACGGACTGCAGTGTTTCCCACAGGATTTTGTGAGACTGTGGTGGGTGGACATTGGTTCCTCTAGGGGGGTCCGGGGGCATGCCCCCCCGGAGGGAAATTTTGTACATTTTAAATTTAAATGCATAAATCTGGTGTATTCTGAGAGCAAAATTATGTGACTAGATCAATAAAGAAATTTGTTCTCTTGTAAACAATTTTGTGCTCTAAAAGTAATTTATTTATTGGTGATGGTAGGGCACATTAGTCACGTACACAGCATGTAGTAGGCTAAATGATAGTTCATAAGTGGTCAAATATGTAGAGTACACATTTAAACCATTAAAAATATGTAACAAAAGAGGTTACCTTTGTTGAATTAATTTATTAGTGGGAGCCTGTATCTTTGATTTGTAAACCAATCCAGAATGCACTAAACACAACATCTCATTATAGAGAAAAATAACAAATGAATAAAAATATATTCATAAGCTGACCAATAAATAAATAAGTAAACTAGGCGAGTATATAATTCGGCAGCAAAAAATATTCTAGCCTAAAAACTTTGCACAGTAATTTTATAAATCCAAATGTTAATAAAAAGTTTAAAATTACTATTTGTATTATGAAATTAGATTTATATGTAAATAATTATATGTATTTATATTAATGTAACATTAAAAGACGCTTATTTAAATGTATTGTGCAGCTTGGGAAACAAGCTATAGATACGACAGAACAAAATAGGCTATTAATAATCTTTCAGTGTGCAAAACCATGATAATATGAAACGCTTCAAAACAACAGCAAAAAACCGCTAATGCACATCCCGGGTGCAGAATGATGTGCTTGAAGCAATATCGAGTCAGAGCGGGCAGTTGTGCTGCGCATTGAAAAGTTCACGGTACAAAGAGAATCCCTGTGTACATCTGACTGCATCTAACAGTTTATTAATCATATGTTTGTTTCATTTTTAAATTCCAGTTATTGTGCGTGTGACGCGAATTCATAGTCCTTGTGTTGTGCGATCTAACAGACACCCTGTAGCCAATATGATGACATCGTTCAGAAACCGCAATAAACTCCAGCAAGATAAAGTCATTTTATGCAAATCCACAGCTCTTTATCTACATATCAAGTATTATAATGGGAATATATCATATTGGAGAGTTTTACCGTGCTGACTGTCGTTACCGTACGCGACGCGCTGTTTAAATGCTGAATGATTGACAGCTGTACAGCGGATGGAAGACGAGTTTCTGACCGTGAACTTATCGATGTATATTTCTTCTGTCCCTCACATGAAGCTATGGAATGGCTTCAGATGACTTTGAATATAGTGCACGAAAACTTAATTGGTGCTAGTCTACTTATTTTGCTCTATGTCTCCCACTTTTGCCATATAAAAGAGCGCAATTTACAGTGCGTGTGTGTGTGTGTAAGTAAGTGTGTGTGTGTGTGTAACCATAGCGACAAAACGACCAACTTTCGGAACCTGCACTTAAGCCTATAATTTCGTTTTTAAAAATTTAATTATGCATTTAAAAGTTGCAGAGTGGAAAAAAAAATCGGCAGAGATAGGCAGGTTATACGTCCCCCCACGTATAATGGCTCCTACGCCCCTGCTTTAATTCATTGTATAAATGTCTTTAATTTTCAGTGAGGAGTAATTACAAGCTAATCAAATCTTTTATTATCCTTGCAGCGCGTCGGTTATGCGGTGATGCGCTATGAAATATTGCGGCCAAATGAATTGTAGTATCAATTTAATAATAAATAGGCCTACCCTATACTACTACTACTACTAATAATAATAATAATAATAATAATAATAATAATAATAGACTAATTAATTAATTAATTAATTAATTATTATTATTATTATTATTATTATTATTACTATTATTAGTATTATTAGGCCTATTATTTAATATATAAATTGGAAATGCTAAATCCTCTTGATATCCATAGCTGATGCTTTTGACGATATCTCTGGAAAATATTGTCAATCGGCGCATCCCAGTACGTGGGTTTATCGTGCATATTTCAAACGCATAGTGTGAGCAGTCGAGTCACGTCTCGACCATCGAACCGCATAGAGTGAGCACATAAGTCGTGCGTTTTGGCTTTACATCGCACGCGATCTACTCGTACAGTGTGAGTTTGTAACCTTGCTGAAATCGCACAGATAACGCACAGTGTATGCTCGCCTTTAGTTTTGTCGTGGCCACCACATATAAACTCGTGGGAACGTGATAATATGTCGTGGCCACAAGATATTAATTCGTGGGAACGTGATAATAAGTCGTGGCCATGAGATCGTTTTGTCGAGGTTACGACATCCTTATGGCGTGACCTCGAGATCATATGGTGAGGGAACCAGATATTTTTCTCGTGGCCACGACTTCATTATGTTGAGAGAACGACATCTATTTCTCATGGCGACGAGTTACATGTGTAAACAACGCGCGCTACCATAGCAACCTGGAATTAAGAATGATAAAATAAGGGCGGAATTAAGGGCCGTTACATAGTCAACGCGTGAAACGCGAGCAAGCAACGCGAGCGACGCGCTCCCTTTCATAGAGTAAACAGTGGACGCAAGCGTCACGGGCGATGCGTGTATGCGCGCTCACGCAACAGGGGGTAGTAGAGTCGGGTGATATTAGTAGAGTCGGGTCACGTGATATTCAGATCAAAATGGCAACTGAAGAGGAGTGTATTCTGTTGCTGATTTTACACATGATTTTACATCGGCGGCAACAAAGGCTACGCATCGTTACGTTTCTTTTGATTTAATCGTTACGCTTTTTTGATTTAAAGGGCGAACATACCACCGTCTATCTCTGCGTTGCCTTTGTTGCCGCCGATGTAAAATCAGCAACAGAATACACTTTGATCTGAATATCACGTGACCTGACTCTACTAATATCACCCGACTCTACTACCCCCTGTTGCGTGAGCGGTGTATTGCATACACGCATCGCCCGTGACGCTTGCGTCCACTGTTTAGACTATGAAAGGGAGCGCGTCGCTCGCGTTGCTTGCTCCCGTTTCTCGCGTTGACTATGTAACGGCCCTAATAAGCTATAAATAGCCTATTGCGGGTGATGTTGCCACTATAGCATTCAGATGAAGTTTGTTATTATCAATTTGATAACAAACTTCATTTAATGATAATGAACATTTATCCGTCCCATCTCACAGCCTTTTAATCTGATCGTGTCTTTATAATAATAATAATAATTATTATTATTATTATTATTATTATTATTATTATAAATATGCCTATTAAACCTAAATAAAATGAATAAAATGATGAACAAAATTAAGTTTTTGTCTAGGCTATATCAGTGAATGGATTTTTTTTTTTTTTTTTTTTTTAGCTTAAATATTCTTTTAACAGCCAATTAATAATAATAAATTATTCGAACTTCATTCAAATGCCTAAAGGCAGTATGTACAGAGAGAATAGAACAGGGCCCAAAATGGATCCCTGTGGCACACCAGAGGTTATAGGGGCTGAAGAGGAGGAGAGGTCATCAATCATAACAGAGAATGTCCTATCTGTTAAATATGACCTAAACCACTGATACACGAAATGAAGGGGGAAATAAAGCAAATAGGGCTAAATAACAATGAATAAAAACATTTAACCAATAATGATAGCCTAATAATAATAATAAATAATGTAAAAATTATGAAATAAAAAAATTAACAATCAGTGAATGGATTTAAAAGACTGTTGAATGTGATAAAAATATACACGGCATATTCTAATATTTATTGATAAACTTTATTCGAATGCTGCTGTAGGCATCGCACACAACACAATAGGCAACATGTTAATATAATCACTTCTTAATTCCGTGCTTTTTCTTAATTAAAAATAAATATTATTATAATCTTATTAATTTCTGATAGTTCCAGGTTGCTATGGTAGCGCTGATTGTTTACACATGTGGCCAGGAGAAATAGATGTCGTTCTCTCAACATAAAGAAGTCGTGGCCACGAGAAAAATATCTCATTCCCTCACCATATGATCTCGAGGCCACGACTTTACATCGCATGGCCGCGAGATCGTTTTGTCGAGGTAACAACATCCTTATGTCGTGGCCACGCGATGTAAAGTCGTGGCCTCGAGATCATATGTGAGGGGACGACTTATTATCACGTTCCCACGAGTTTATATGTCGTGGCCACGACAAAACTAATTGAACCGAACATGTCCCCTCCCGTACAAAACAACGTAAAACATGAAAATATGTTTAGCAGATGTTTGTAGACAGTTTTGCTGATGAAGCGTTCTTTAACAGACGTGTGCGGTCTTATCATTATCTGTTTGAATTGAAATCATTTTTTTGTTGCTGCTTGTTACACAAAAATACAAATGAATAAAAGACTATATCTCATATTCTGATAATTTATCAATAATGTTATTTAATGATATTAGATTACACTTTTGCAGAATGTGCTATGTTTGCTGAGATTTGACCAGCGGGTGTCGCTATAGCTCACGCCCTTCTGCTCCGCTGCTTTGCGCATGCTAGAAGTTTCTCATTATTACGAGAAAGTTTCTCATTATTACGAGAAACAAAGTCATTATTATGAGAAACTTTGTCATTATTATGAGATGTTAAGTCATTATTACGAGAAAGTTTCACATTATTATGAGAAAATAAGTCATTATTGGAAGTTTCTTGTTATTATGAGATGTTAAGTCATTATACGAGAAGCTTTCTCATTATTATGAGAAACTATGTCATTATTACGAGAAAAAATATTGCCAACTTTACTGAGTTAAGCACTGACCGTATTCTTTATATATATGCTACTTAAGTAAACTCTATAAACAGCTCAACGTACTGTACATAATAGTGTAGGGCAGGCGCTAAATTATTGCTTGGCCAGACGTGCCGTAGATCTATCCATAACTGTACAGCGCTCTGGATGAATATCAACACACGCTCCACCCCCTCCGACACTGGTGGTACGACTACGATCCACCCGCGAGCGCTCATTATTAATGGAAAATCAGAATAATGAGTCATATTTTATGTTTGTTCAAAAATCAGATTCGGACGCAACAACCCAAACATGTAGAATCGAAAATTAAACTGAGTGACAATTATCCGTTTGTAAAGTATTCTAAAAAATGAAAAAATGAAAGTTTGAAGCCAACTTTTCATTTGGTTCATTTTGATGGTGCAAATTGAACAAAGAACTGCAAAGCGTTATACGGACCCTGTTGATGTCATCCACCGTGACTCCAAGATTGCATCCCCAAATTAACCGGGCAGAGGTTGAAATTCAGCTGCTTAATGTGTGCGTGTGCACGCAATTTCTTTCAAGAAAAAAATAGACATAAAGTTCCCACCACAATAATAAAGCCGCGAGTGCATACAGGCACGTTTGCTTCATAATACAACATAAAAGCAACCTTTCAGTGAGCAAACGTGTCGCCCTCGCCTTGTGCTGCTTGGAAGTCCAAGGGAAATCGGATATGTGCGTTTAGAAGTAGGTCTATGGCAAGCCGTTTTGACTTTTATTCATTCTCAGGACATGAATTCTTGATTTTTTCAGGACATGAATTCTTGAACAATTCAGTTCTTGATATCAGGAATTACATTTCCACTATAAAAACTATAATTCTTGATATATGTAGGCCTACTTGTTTTTTCACTAGTTAAATGTGACCATAGGCTGCATTCAAAATTCAATAGTTGATATCCAGAATTGATTTCTTACTAGTTGAAGTTCCAGTTTCACATATCAGAAATACAATTCTTACTAGTAAAAAAATTCATATTTTTTATATCAATAACTACATTGTTGTTAGTAAAAATTGTTCATTTTTGATATCTGAAAATGTATTATTATATCAATATAATTTTAGATATCTAAAATGGCTTTCTTACAGTAACAATCACATTCATGATATCAGAAACGAGTAGCAGTTCAATAGTTGATATCAACATTTGCACTATATAGTAACAAAGTAATTATTGATAATAAAAATTATGATTTTTTTATTAGTAAGAATTGTATTTCTGATATGTGAAATTAGAAATTCAACTAGTAAGAAATCAATTCTTGATATCAACAATTAAATTTGAATGGCAGCCTATGGTGACATTTCACTAGTGAAAAAACAAGTACAGATATCAAGAATTATAGTTTTTATAGTGGAAATGTAATTCCTGATATCAAGAACTGAATTTTTGATATCAAGAAGTCATATCCTGAGAATTAATAAAAGTCAAAATGGCTTGCCATATAGGTCTCATGTCCAGATATCGGATATGTATCTGATTTAAAACCACATTTGGAAGTGGCTCAGATCAATGTGAAAAAATCAGATCTCGTGCATTTTTTTGTGTTTACACATGTGCAACAAATTCAGATCTGTGTCAGATGTGAGCAAAAAATCTGTTTTTTTGTGTCAGTGTAAACGCAGCCCTTGTGAATGATTGTATAATTTTGTATAATAACCTCACCGTCATGATTATTTATGGACTTGCAGTGTAGTGTCATAGCCATATAAAGAGCATCTTCTGTCTTTATGTCAAGATAACAGCTGCTGTGGTGCTGCTGGTGAAGAGTGAAGACTCAGGATTTACAGGAATAGTAAGTATATACTTTTAAGCTTAAGGTAAATAATGTTGCTTTAACAATAGCAAGGCAGTTAAAAGGTTTAATGGCATTATAAATTGCATTTGACAATCATATTATGAACAAATCCAGCATTTTTCTGTAATTAACTTTTAAACCAATTTAACTTGGTCAACAGCAGAGACCTGCACACTTTCAAAAGTGTATAAATAAACAATCATTTCAGTGATAGTTTTCAATTTTCTATACATCAAAATCTGTGTAATGTTCTTATATATATATATATATATATATATATATATATATATATATATATATATATATATAAAATCTCAAATAACAGAAACTGACTTGCATGTGGACTCTATTGTTTTATAGATGAGTGCATCCAAACCCCAGGAAAGGTGTGTAATCTGCTCAGATTCATGGAAGCATTAAAATAAGTTTTGTACTCTTACTTACACAATTAAAGTCTACAACAAACAGGAAAACTAAAAGAATAACTGTTCAAAATAAACAGCAGACTTAATTGCATTGAAACCTTGAAACCTACAATATTCAATATCTAAATATCGAATAAATTAAATTCAGGACTGTTCTGTCTGTCGCTGCAGCAGTGAGGTGCGAATCGAACCCTCTCTGAATAAGAATGAATCAGAGTTTATAGACGGAAGGAGAAAATCTGTTCTACAAAGCCTGAAGAAGCTTCAGATAGAGTGCAGTCAGGTAAAGCTTCTTATTTCATATACATATATATATATATATATATATTTGAGATGACCTGTGAATGGTGCTGTGGCCGATGAACATCATATGTTACATTCATTTCACTCTCTTAACCCTCTGGTCCTCTTCGTTTAACGGTCACACTTAACTTTTTCACGGTCAAAAATGACCTAAGCCTTAAAATGTAAATGTTTTCCCCCCCAGGAAAACAAATTAAATATATTTGTTCAATAGAATTTTTTGATTATTATACAAATTTTTGAGGGAATTTTATGATACTATATGCAATATTTATACAATTTTCCCCACTGAGAAAATAATACACGATTTTGTTCTTATTTTTCTATTAAAGCAGTATTCCAGTAGCAGTAGTTTAGTGCCATCTGGTGGGAGTAAAAAAAGAAAAACTTTTGTAACGCCATGCTGTAACCATTAGATTCCTGTATAGTTCTATATTAAGTGGCTTATAAATTATCTAGTGTTTTTAGACATAAATACTTTTTTTATTGAGATTTGTATTTATACTTAGACTCTCTCAATGACTACTTTTTGTCAAGTTTAGGTTTGTTTGTTTGTTTTAATGTTAATTTGAAGTGTCAGTTTTTGCATTAATTTTATACAGTCAAACCTGAACACAGAGGTCTGAACAAAAATAAACAGGTATGTTTTATCGCAGCTTAATAAATCTGGGTCTGATTTCAACCTCTTATTTGAGTGTTTTGGCTCAATTTTACCATTTTGTTACAGTGTGAAAAACCTTCCTGGTTTTTCTGTTTTTTTTATTTTTTTTACTGCTTCATGGCTGAATTATTGTTTTTATTTCACACATTTGCAAAAACTTGTTCTGTGTTAGTCGTAGTTCATATATATGTGTGTGTGTGGGAGGGTGTTGGAGGGTTGGATATGTCTATTTTGCACTCTCAACATTTTAGAGCGTCCCCCTTCATTGCTGTGTGATGCTTTGAGTGGTGTGTGTTTCAGGATGAGGTGCCAAACATTGCCTTACTGGGTTCTGGAGGAGGAGAAAGAGCCATGGTGGGATTGCTGGGATCCCTGGTTCAGCTCCAGAAAACAGGTCTTCTGGACTCCATCCTTTATCTGAGCGGAGTCTCTGGATCCACCTGGTATGAACACTGAGACACACTCTCTCACACACACACACACAGAGATTGAATGCCAAAATTCTCATATTCTTCCTCTGAAGGTGTATGGCCTCCGTATATCAGGAACCAGACTGGTCCACCAAACTAGAGACTGTGAAAGACAAGATCGTCAAGAGACTCAGCGGTCCTAAAGTCAGCTGGAAAGAAGCATTCAGCAAACTGAAGAAATATTACTATGAGAAAGACCACTTCAGTCTGACTGATATCTGGGCAGTGATGGTCATAACGTCATTTGTGAAAGAGGTCTGTAAATAGCCTATTCATGGGTGGCACAAAGACTATGAGGAGTGACACCAAAGCAAGCAATAATTCATATTTCTTGTGGATTTATGGCCAGACATAGACATTTGAGTCCATTAATATGCGAAACAGTTGGATTTCCTTACAGGGACCACAAAGCAATTATCATACTTAAAATAAATAAATTAATTAATTAAAAAAAAAAAAAAAAACTTCTATTAAGCACATCAAAATATCTATTTCTAAAATGTCTAATTCTAAAATATTATTACTACACAGAGAAGTCGAGTTGTTGCCTATGTTGATATATAGTAAAACACAAAATGAATACACAGATATGTGAAAATATTAACGTGATATTATGAATAATTAATCCATTGAAGTAAGACTTAGCCTATGTGATGAACTAACAATTTGTATAGTTCATCTGCAAAAAATGAATTTCTCAACTTAAGTAAATAGCATTTTTACCAAGAACAAGTTATTGATATCTTGCAGTTTACTCAGTGATTCAAAAGTGGTCGACTGAATGAAACTCACACTTAATGTGATATAAAGTCACAATTCTGAGATATAAACTCACACTTGCGTGATATAAGGTCAGAATTGCAAGGAATATTTGGACTTGCGTGATATAAAGCCAGAATTGCGAGATGTAAACTCGGACTTGCGTGATATAAAGGCAGAATTGTTAGATATAAACCCAGAATTGTGAGATATAAACTCGGACTTGCGTGATATAAAGTCAGAATTGCAAGACATAAAGTCAGAATTGCGAGATATAAACTCGGAGTTGCGTGATATAAAGTCAGAATTGAGAGATATAAAGTCAGAATTGCGAGATATAAACTCGGAATTGCGTGATATAAACTCAGACTTACGTGATATAAAGTCAGAATTGCGAGATATAAAGTCAGAATTGCGTGATATAAACTCAAACTTATGTGATATAAAGTCAGAATTGCGAGATATAAAGGCAGAATTGCGAGATAGAAACTCAGACTTGCGTTATATAAAGGCAGAATTGTGAGATATAAACTCGGAGTTGCGTGATATAAACTCAGACTTACGTGATATAAAGTCAGAATTGCGAGATATAAACTCAGACTTGCGTGATATAAAGTCAGAATTGCGAGATATAAAGTCAGAATTGCGAGATATAAACTCGGAATTGCGTGATATAAACTCAGACTTACGTGATATAAACTCAGACTTACATGATATAAAGTCAGAATTGCGAGATATAAAGTCAGAATTGCGTGATATAAACTCAAACTTATGTGATATAAAGCCAGAATTGCGAGATGTAAAGCCAGAATTGTGAGATATAAACTCAGACTTGCGTTATATAAAGGCAGAATTGTGAGATATAAACTTGGAGTTGCGTGATATAAACTCAGACTTACGTGATATAAAGTCAGAATTGCGAGATATAAACTCAGACTTGCGTGATATAAAGTCAGAATTGCGAGATATAAAGGCAGAATTGCATGATATAAACTCAGACTTATGTGATATAAAGTCAGAATTGCGAGATATAAAGGCAGAATTGCGAGATATAAAGCCAGAATTGTGAGATATAAACTCTGAGTTGCGTGATATAAACTCAGACTTACGTGATATAAAGTCAGAATTGCGAGATATAAACTCAGACTTGCGTGATATAAAGTCAGAATTGCGAGATATAAAGGCAGAATTGCGAGATATAAACTCAGACTTGCATGATATAAAGCCAGACTTGCATGATATAAAGCCAGAATTGCGAGATATAAAGCCAGAATTGTGAGATATAAACTCTGAGTTGCATGATATAAACTCAGACTTACGTGATATAAAGTCAGAATTGCGAGATATAAACTCCGACTTGCGTGATTTAAAGTCAGAATTGCGAGATATAAAGTCAGAATTGTGTGATATAAACTCATACTTTTGTGATATAAAGTCAGAATTGCAAGATATAAAGGCAGAATTGCGAGATATAAAGGCAGAATTGCGAGATATAAACTCAGACTTGTGAGATATAAACTCAGACTTGCATGATATAAAGCCAGAATTGCGAGATATAAAGCCAGAATTGTGAGATATAAACTCGGACTTGCGTGATATAAAGCCAGAATCGCGAGATATAAAGCCAGAATTGTGAGATATAAACTCGGACTTGCGTAATATAAAGGCAGAATTGCGAGATATAAACTCAGACTTGCATGATATAAAGCCGGAATTGCGAGATATAAAGCCAGAATTGTGAGATATAGACTCGGACTTGCGTGATATAAAGGCAGAATTGCGAGATATAAACTCGGAGTTGCGTGATATAAACTCAGACTTACATGATATAAAGTCAGAATTACGAGATATAAACTCATACTTTTGTGATATAAAGTCAGAATTGCGAGATATAAAGGCAGAATTGCGAGAGATAAAGCCAGAATTGCGAGATATAAACTCGGACTTGCAGATATAAAGTCAGAATTTCGAGATATAAACTCGGACTTGCGTGATATAAAGTCAGAATTGCGGAATATAAACTTGCACTTGCATGATATAAAGTCAGAATTGCGGAATATAAACTTGCACTTGCATGATATAAAGTCAGAATTGCAAGTTATAAAGTCAGAATTGCAAGATATAAACTCGGAGTTGCATGATATAAAGCCAGAATTGCGAGATATAAAGTCAGAATTGCGAGATATAAACTGGGACTTGCTTGATATAAAGGCAGAATTGCGAGATATAACTCAGACTCGCATAATATAAAGTCAGAATTGTAAGATATAAAGTCAGAATTGCGAGATATAAACTCAGACTTGCGTGATATAAAGCCAGAATTGCAAGATATAAACTTGGAATTGCATGATATTAAGGCAGAATTGCGAGATATTAACGCTGAGTTGCGTGATATGACCTTGGACTTGCGTGATATAAAGTCAGAATTGCAAGATATAAAGTCAGAATTGCGAGATATAAACTCGGATTTGCGTGATATAAAGTCAGAATTGCGAGATTTAATAATAATAATAATAATAATCCTTACATTTATATAGCGCTTTTCTGGGCACTCAAAGCGCTTTACATATTTGGAGGGGGAAATCTACCACCAATGTGCAGCATCCACCTGGATGATGCGACGGCAGCCATATTGCGCCAGAACGCCCACCACACACCAGCTTATTGGTAGAGAGGAGACAGAGTGATGAAGCCAATCAGTGTATAGGGATGATTAGGAGGCCATGATGGACAGAGGCCAATGGGCAAGTTTGGCCAGGATGTCGGGGTTACACCCCTACTCTTTTCGAAGGACATCCTGGGATTTTTAATGACCACAGAGAGTCAGGACCTCGGTTTAACGTCTCATCCGAAGGACGGTGCTTTTTGTCAGTATAGTGTCCCCATCACTATACTGGGGTGTTAGGACCCACACAGACCACAGGGTGAGCACCCCCTGCTGGCCTCTCTAACACCTCTTAAAGTCAGACTTGCGTGATATAAACTCAGACTTACGTGATATAAAGTCAGAATTGCGAGATATAAACTCGGAATTGCGTGATATAAACTCAGACTTACATGATATAAACTCAGACTTACGTGATATAAAGTCAGAATTGCGAGATATAAAGTCAGAATTGCGTGATATAAACTCAGACTTATGTGATATAAAGTCAGAATTGCGAGATATAAAGGCAGAATTGTGCGATATAAACTCAGACTTGCATGATATAAAGCCAGAATTGTGAGATATAAACTCAGACTTGCGTGATATAAAGGCAGAATTGCGAGATATAAACTCAGACTTACGTGATATAAAGTCAGAATTGTGAGATATAAACTCAGACTTGCGTGATTTAAAGTCAGAATTGCAAGATATAAAGTCAGAATTGCGTGATATAATGTCAGAATTGCGAAATATAAAGTCAGAATTGCGTGATATAAACTCATACTTTTGTGACATAAAGTCAGAATTGCGAGATATAAAGGCAGAATTGCGAGATATAAACTCAGACTTGCGAGATATAAACTCAGACTTGCGTGATATAAAGCCAGAATTGCGAGATATAAAGCCAAAATTGCGAGATATAAACACGGACTTGCAGATATAAAGTCAGAATTTCGAGATATAAACTCGGACTTGCGTGATATAAAGTCAGAATTGCGAGATATAAACTTGCACTTGCATGATATAAAGTCAGAATTGCAAGTTATAAAGTCAGAATTGCAAGATATAAACTCGGAGTTGCATGATATAAAGCCAGAATTGCGAGATATAAAGTCAGAATTGCGAGATATAAACTGGGACTTGCTTGATATAAAGGCAGAATTGCGAGATATAAACCCAGAATTGTGAGATATAAACTCGGACTTGCGTGATATAAAGTCAGAATTGCGAGATATAAACCCAAAATTGTGAGATATAAACTCGGACTTGCGTGATATAAAGTCAGAATTGCTAGATATAAACTCAGAATTGTGAGATATAAACTCGGACTTGCGTGATATAAAGTCAGAATTGCAAGATATAAACCCAGAATTGTGAGATATAAACTCGGACTTGCGTGATATAAAGTCAGAATTGCAAGATATAAAGTCAGAATTGTGAGATATAAACCCAGAATTGTGATATATAAACTCGGACTTGCATGATATAAAGTCAGAATTGCAAGATATAAACCCAGATTTGTGAGATATAAACTCGGACTTGCGTGATATAAAGTCAGAATTGCAAGATATAAACCCAGAATTGTGAGATATAAACTCGGACTTGCGTCATATAAAGTCAGAATTGCAAGATATAAAGTCAGAATTGCGAGATATAAACCCAGAATTGTGAGATATAAACTCGGACTTGCATGATATAAAGTCAGAATTGCAAGATATAAACCCAGATTTGTGAGATATAAACTCGGACTTGCGTGATATAAAGTCAGAATTGCAAGATATAAACCCAGATTTGTGAGATATAAACTCGGACTTGCGTCATATAAAGTCAGAATTGCAAGATATAAAGTCAGAATTGCGAGATATAAACCCAGAATTGTGAGATATAAACTCGGACTTGCAGAATGCGAGATATAAAGGCAGAAAGTCAGAATTGCAAGATATAAACGAGATATAAAGCCAGATTTGTGAGATATAAACTCGGACTTGCGTGATATAAAGTCAGAATTGCAAGATATAAACCCAGAATTGTGAGATATAAACTTGGACTTACGTGATATAAACTCAGACTTACGTGATATAAAGTCAGAATTGGGAGATATAAACTGGGACTTGCGTGATATAAAGGCAGAATTGCGAGATATAAAGTGGGACTTGCTTGATATAAAGGCAGAATTGCGAGATATAAGTTGGACTCGCATAATATAAAGTCAGAATTGTAAGATATAAAGTCAGAATTGCAAGTTATAAAGTCAGAATTGCAAGATATAAACTCGGAGTTGCATGATATAAAGCCAGAATTGCGAGATATAAAGTCAGAATTGCGAGATATAAACTGGGACTTGCTTGATATAAAGATATAAAGCAGAATTGCAGAATTGTGAGATATAACTCAGACAGAATTCGCATAATATAAAGTCCGAATTGCAAGATATAAAGTCAGAATTGCGAGATATAAACCGTGATATAAAGGCAGAATTGTGAGATATAAACTCGGACTTGCGTGATATAAAGTGATATAAAGTCGAATTGCAAGATATAAAGTCAGAATTGCAAGATATAAACCCAGAATTGTGAGATATAAACTCGGACTTGCGTGATATAAAGTCAGAATTGCAAGATATAAACCCAGAATTGTGAGATATAAACTCGGACTTGCGTGATATAAAGTCAGAATTGCAAGATATGAAGTCAGAATTGCGAGATATAAACCCAGAATTGTGAGATATAAACTCGGACTTGCATGATATAAAGTCAGAATTGCAAGATATAAACCCAGAATTGTGAGATATAAACTCGGACTTGCGTGATATAAAGTCAGAATTAAAGCAGAATTGCGAGATATAAAGTCAGAATTGTGAGATATAAACTCGGACTTGCGTCATATAAAGTCAGAATTGCAAAATATAAAGTCAGAAGTGTAAGATATAAAGTCAGAATTGCGAGATATAAAGTCAGAATTGCAAGATATAAACTCGGACTTGCATGATATAAAGTCAGAATTGCGAGATATAAAGTCTGACTTGCATGATATATATTCAGAATTGCATGATATAAAGTCAGAATTGCGATATATAAAGTCAGAATTGCGAGATATAAAGTCAGAATTGCAAGATATAAACTCGGACTTGCGTGATATAAAGTCAAAATTGAGAGATAGAAAGTCAGAATTGGAGATATAAACTTGCACTTGTGTGATATAAAGTCAAAATTGAGAGATAGAAAGTCAGAATTGGAGATATAAACTTGCACTTGTGTGATATAAAGTCAGAATTGAGATATATAAACTCGGACTTGCGTGATATAAAGTCAGAATTGTGAGATATAAACTTGGACTTACATGATATAAAATCAGAATTTCAAGATATAAATTCGGAGTTAAGTGATAAAGCTAAAATATTAAACATTTTATCCACATGCACGTTATTCAGACTTACATTATCCAGATGCTTCTCTATGGAAGGCCAAAAGGTTCAAAAACACGTGAAATTTAACACACTCCAAAATACGCTCATTTCACACGTGAGATACGTGTTGTTTGCACGTATTTCACATGTTGTTGATGTGTTAAATTTCACATGTTTTTGAACCTTTTGGCCTTCCATATTGGTCAAGGCTTCTGCACGGCAAGGTACGCGAGAGTTAACACGACTGATTGCTTAGTTAGCAAAGTAAATGCTTAAAACACACCCTATACCCGTTTCCTCACGTGTAGCTCTCTTATCCTCTCACGAAGGTGATTTACTGAGTGCGCAAGCATCAGTTGTGTGCTCGGTTATTAAAGGATTAGTCCACTTTTAAATAAACTTTTCCTGATTATTTACTCAAACCCATGTCATCCAAGATGTGCATGTCTTTCTTTCGTCAGTCGAAAAGAAATGAAGGTTTTTGATGAAAACATTCCAGGATTTTTCTCAATATAGTGGACTTCAATGGCCTCCAGACGGTTATAAGGTCAAAATTACAGCTTCAGTGCAGCTTCAGTGACCTATTCTACTTACGGAACGAACGCCTCGCCAGTTTTGTTTTTTTCCATAAGTAGAATAAGAAAGGCGTAGGACATACAGCGTAAGCGTTTTGAAGGCGACATTTTGTGTTTATAAAGCATATACTGTTGTATTCCTCGTCTGGTATCGTTTAAAGCCCTTTGAAGCTGCACTGAAACTGTAATTTTGACCTTTGACCGTTTGGAGCCCATTGAAGTCCACTATATGGAGAAAAATCCTGGAATGTTTTCATCAAAAATCTTAATTTCTTTTCAGCTGACGAAAGAAAGACATGAACATCTTGGATGACATGGGGGTGAGTAAATTATCAGGAAAAATTTATTTAAAAGTGAACTAATCCTTTAATGGCAATAAAATGCCGCCATACTTTTGACTTTTGTACGTCAAAGTCAGTTTTATTCTGAACATTTCTCACTAAGTCAGGGAGTTATATTTCCTGTGAAAATGTTGCACAAGTTTTAAGTTGAACTTGTTGGTGATTGAAGAAATTGAATGTGTTTGTCCCCGGTCTCTACAATAACATGAAGCTGTGAATACTGTGTTCGCTATAGATCGACGAACACACACTCACAGAGCAGTGGAGCCAGCACAGTAAAGACGGTAAAGTCCCGTTTCCCATCTACACCGTGATCGACAAGAAGTGCAAACACCACAATATCGGAGGTCTGTGTTTGTCTGAAAGAGAGAGAGATAATGTGTTTGTTTCAGTTGTTATATAGACGTGTTTCTGTCTGCAGACCCCTGGTTCGAGATCACTCCTCATGAAGCAGGTTATTCTCTCACTGGAGCGTTTGTGGACGCCTCCAACTTTGGCAGCAAGTTTCACAAAGGATCCAAGAAATATCAGCAGGGTGAATTTGACATGCTGTACCTGCAAGGTAACAAACTCTGTTAAAGGGGAGTTTAATATTTGTAATATCAGTTTATATTCTACATTACACACTGCACATCATTTACCTAAAATTCGAGTCTATATTATTAGCTTATTGCATAAAACAAAAATTGTGTTATTTACATTGTGTTATTTTGTACCTGTGTCCAGTGTTTTACTGTCTGTTTTTCTGCAGCTCTATGCGGAAGCGCTTTAGCTGATGAAGTGGAGATTAAGAAACTCCTCTGGCAAAATATAAAAGGTTCCGAGAACTGAATTTGGCTTAAATTTATTTAACAGTTATTTCATTACCATCCATTTGATTTGATTTATTTATTTATTTATTTTTCAGATTTATTTCAACAAAAGGAAACAGTACTTGAGGAAATGGGGAAGGGTAAAGCATTTCTCAGGCTTCATTTATAAGTTGTATTTATGTATTTAGTTTATGTTTTTGAAAGAAGTCTCTTTTGCTCACCCAGGCTATTTGATCAAAAATATAACAAAAACAGTAATGTTGTGAAATATTATTACAATTTAAAGTAGCTGTTTTATATGTGAATATATAGTAAATTACTCCAGTCTTCAGTGACATTTCTGATTATTATCAATATATATATATATATATATATATATATAGAACAGAATGGGATGAGACTGCAAGCATTGGCAGGAGGCTTTGGACCAGGGTCAGGAGAAGACTTTCCGGGGTTACTTGGGGCACCAGAAGAACAAGATCCAAACTCTCCAGCTACAGAAGAGTGTTACCAGGTGCTTATGCAACTCATGGACATGAATCTTTCTACTTTGACTGGGGAAGATACTTCTGCTCTTGATGAATCCATCAGGACATCACTGAACGGTAACAAGCCACTGATTGGTCTGTATGTCCATCACAGCCTTGTGTTCACGTCTTAATTACAGTTTTAAAGCCCATTCACACCGAGGATGATAACGGTAAAGATATTGTTCTAAAATCACTATAAAAGAATAGCAGAGTCCACACCACAACTGTAACGGCGCAAAGAAACAATGTCATTGGAATCACTTTCAGAACGATTTCTTCCAGCTGATGAACGATAAAAACATTGACAGCCAATCAGAATCCATCCTGCTTAAAGAGCTCGAGCATTTAAAGCGACAGATGATAAAACTGCAGCTTGTGCTTAAAGGGTTAGTTCACCTAAAATATAAATATTAATATAAGGATTAATATTTTGTAAATAAAGTGCTACATTTTGTTTTTTGCACAAACAAAGCACTCACGTCACTTCATAAAATTGAGGTTGGAGTCACGGCATTGTTCACCCAGAAATGACAAATCTGTCCTAATTTACTCACCCTCAATTAGTTTCTTTCATTTGTAGATATTTTAAAGATTGTGTGTAACTAAACAGTTGATGGACATTGACTTTCATAGTAGAAAAAAAAGTCAGTGGGGCCCATCAACTGTTTGGTTACAGACATTCTTCAAAATATCTTCTTTTGTGTTCAGAATAATGAAATTCATATAGGTTTAGAACAAGAATTTTCATTTTTCGGTGAACTAGCCCTTTAATAAACAGAATGATATTGTGCATTGGTCTGAATGATGTGTGAACACTAAAATGGTTATCATCCTTGGTGTGAACAGGCCTTTATTGACAGATTTGAGAAGTAAACTATGTTAAATATGAAATACTGTAAAAAAATACAAAAGGCCATATTTCATATCGGTTATTAAATGTGTAATTCCTAAGTCACTTTGGATAAAAGCATCTGTTTAATGATTAAATGTAATTTAAAAAATATATTACAGTCTATTTTTGACAACACTAGAATAAGAAGAACTCACTAATGTACACGTCACGTCTTTTTACAGACCTCTCTAAAGGCCAAAATCCGCCAATGTTGCTAATGGGACCAGGGTGCGCTGCTGATGAAGAAGCAGATAAAACGAATATGAAGGGTTACAGCTTGAATGTATGCAACAAATTGAGTGGTTGGATCCAATTATGGCCATTTGGTACGTTGAACAGTTTCTGATATCCATGCATCCATATTCTACACACCACTTTTCTATATCATGGGGATGCTGATATAAACACCTTAAGATTTATGTATTCAAAATTGCCCATCCATTGCTTTAATACAAACTAATAAACTTAATGTGATGCATATTTGTCAGTCAACTATTTGATTATCATAATATAAACCATATTTTCAAAAAGCCTTCAGCATAAATCTGTTAATTGTAGAAGAAATATGAAAAATAATAAAATATGGCTAGCTGTGGAACAAGCAACATTCAATTAGTTCAAATGAATGAGATTTATCAATACATATATACCTGGTTATTGTGAATAAAAAAAAAACTTAATAGAAATCTGAACTGATTAATTTATGTATGACTGACAAATATGCATCACATTAAGTTTGTGTTAAAACTGTGTTATTCAAATGGGTGGAAATATTATATGCAATTCAAATACATTTAGGCCTAATTTGCTTTTTGAGTGGTCAGTCCATCAGTGTGTCTAATATGAAATTGTAATTCACTTTTGATTTTATAGCCAGATACATAAGCCACTGTACATTTAAAATCTTAATACCCTCAACTGAGATGTGCTTTAAGATTGAAATAACTTTTTATTCTCTACTTCTTTTGAAAACCAGTTTAATTACATTACAAAAATACTCGTCTGATCCTGCAATGAAACATGTAGCCAAGAATAAGTCTACACAGCCAACATTGTATTTTAAAGGTACTCAAAACTGCACTATGTCAAAATGAACAAAATGTAAATAACGAGCGAGTGTATTACAAATCCAACTGTCAAACCGTGGTTTTGCCTTACCCCAAATCACCACTGTAAACCTATAATAATCAGTCTATTTATATTTGACAGCTGTCGGGATGGATTTTGTGTGAAACTGCATACTTCAGTGTTTAGGTCTATCTGTCCAATAACTTAAAACACATTCAGGCTACTATATGCAGTGGAAGGTGTTGTAATAGCTTGAATCCACAACAAATGAACATTGAAACTAAACGAGTTTACAAGCAAAACATGAAAGTGACAGGACTCATAATAAAACATGAATCAACATAGCTAGCATAGCTATGGAAGCTTGTTTCTGCCATAAAAAAAGGTATTTGCAACTTTTTTGTGAGTTTCCGACTTTTTTTTCTCGCAATTGTGTTATCACAGAATATCGACTTTATATCTCACAATTCTGACATTATATCTCACAATTCAGACATCATAACTCACAATTTTGACTTTTTTCTCGCAATTCTGACTTTTTTCTCGCAATTCTGACTTTTTTCTCGCAATTCTGACTTTATAACTCACAATTCTGACTTTGTATCTCACAATTCTGACTTTATATCTCACAGTTCTGACTTTATATGATGCAATTCTGACTTTGTTTCATGCAGTTCTCTTTTTCTCGCAATTCTTACTTTATATGATGCAATTCTGACTTTATAACCCACAATTCTGACTTTATAACTCGTAATTCTGACTTTTTTCTCGCAATTCTGACTTTTATCTCACAATTTTGACTTTTTTCTTGCAGTTCTGACATTATAACTCACAATTCTGACTTTTTTTCCTCACAATTTTGACTTTATATCTCACAATTCTTTATATGATGCAATTCTGACTTTTTTTCTTGCAAATCTGGCATTATAACTCACAACTCTGACCATATAACTTGCAATTCTGACATTATAACTTGCAATTCTGACTTTTTTCTCACAATTCTGACTTTATATCTCGCAATTCTGACTTTATAACTTGCAATTATGACTTTATATCTTGCAATTCTGAGAAAACGTCAGAATTGTGAGAAAGAACTGCAAAGCAACTGCAAGAAAGAAGTCAGAATTAATAATAATAATAAAAATAATAAAAAGTCGCAATTATCTTTTTATTTTTCATTTATATTTGTACGCCTTAAGTTGTCTCAGTGTGTTCGGCATATTGGCTCCCTACAAGCTACTTACCTGCTCATAAGTCATATTTTTCAGATACCCGTCTTTCTTTCTTTATTTTTTGGGGGGAGTTTTGATGTCGTTAGTGACATTCGCACTGATCAGATTCATCCGCACAGGAGCCGAACCACAACACACATCACTTAATGATCAAAACAATATTCCTCCGCAAGTAACTTGTAGTTTTTGCTTCAACCACTAGAGAGCCAAAAGTCACATCTATAGTGTAGCTTTAAGAACTATTTACTGAGCCTAAGAACTGAAGAACTTTATTAATAAGAGTGTATTTGTTTTACAGATGCTTGGACGAGCATTATTAAATGCATGAATCAGTGGACCTGGGGCAGGAATCATAACTTCCTCCACAACGTGACAGGTAAGAACAGACCTGCTAACTGGAAATTCTGTGTGAATAATATAATAATGCTGTGATCCCTCAGGTGAAGCAGTTCCCTCCATTCTTCAGGAAACTGAGACGAGAGACTATGAAGATGCCGGACTGTTGCTGAACTCACCCTACTTCTCAGTGCTGAGAAAAGAGAGACACATCGACCTCATCATTTCACTGGATTTCAGTGAGGGTGATCCTTTCTTGGTATTATACACATTTTTATTTCTTTACAGTTTCACTCATAAGAAAATGTTAGTGATTTAAAAAAATGAGAGCAATTGTGATGCTTTTTCACCACAGACAGTGAAGGAAGCTGCCAAGACGTGCAAGGAACTAAACATCCCTTTCCCTGAGGTCAACATTCCCAGTGGACACTCAGAGGTACCGATGGACTTCTATGTGTTCACAGGCCAAAACACTCCAACCGTGATCCACATCCCTCTCTTTAATATGGTCAACTGTGGAGGCAAGTTAAAATCTTACAATGTCCTGAATGAAACTGAAATATCAACTGTGTTCTGATTTAAGTGTTAATGTTTTTTCAGACAAAATTGAGGCCTGGAGGAAAAAATATACGACTTTTCAAGGTCCTTACAACGCTGAGATGATCACTGATCTTGTGGAGGTCGCTGGAAAAAACATCATAAACAACAAAGACAGTCTGCTGGAGGAGATCCGAGCGGCCGTTGGGCAAAAAGGATCCAGACGTTAATGTTTAAAATCTGAATATAGACTAAACTGATTTGCATATCAGCAGTGTTGGGGGTAACGCATTATAAGTAACTTGAGTTACGTAATCAGATTACTTTTTTCAAGTAATGCATTACTTTTAAATGTGCAATGTTACTTTTTCAAATAAGTCACTTTGTTTTCACATTTATTGACTGATGCCTCTCCTGTCACCAAGTTGAGAGGAATCGTAAGTTTGTGTAACGTAACATTACTTTCCTTAAAAAGTAACTAAGTAACGCAATAGTTACTTTTAATGGGGGTATTGCAATACTGTAATGCATTACTTTCAGGTCATCTTCAATTATATAACGCTTTTCACAATACATATTGTTTTAAAGCAGCTTCATAGTGATAATAGGAAAATTAATGGACAGAGATTGTTTTGGCTTTACATTAGTTCTAGGAAAAATTTATTTTTCTGTCAGCATTATGTTTTTTTTTTCTGCAAAATGACATTAGTTTCCATTTTAATTCTGTTTAAAATGTTTCTGCATGTTTTAATGTTTCATCATGCATGCTGATTATAATAAAATAGAGTTATGGTCCTGAATGCTGTCTGGTCAATTCAGAGTTTCATCATTTTTCCCCCCTAGTATTTTGGACATACAGTATTTAAAATGGGTTTTTATTAATTCCACAAGAGTTAGGATTTGGTTTCCTTATAAGCAGTGTAATAATTTAATTACCCAGAAATTTCTTCTATGCTCTTAACAGAGTTAAATACACTTAAAAAAAATGAATGAATGAATGAATGAATGGTATGGTTTATTAACTAGATGCATCTATTTGATTTTAGTTTAGAAATCATATTTTCAAAGACCCATCTATTTGATTCCTTAGAATTTTTTTTCTTAGAATAGGCAGTATAAACCAGCCCATTTGTGAAAACAATCAAATTTAATCAGTTAAAGTCCCCCTGGGGTGAAAATCAAGTTTTTAATGTTGTTTATATGTCTATGCAGTGTTTTAAAGGTGCCATAGAATGGAAAATTAATTTACCTTGGCATAGTTGAATAACAAGAGTTCAGTACATGGAAATGACATACAGTGAGTCTCAAACACCATTGTTTCCTCCTTCTTATATAAATCTCATTTGTTTAAAAGACCTCCGAATAACAGGAGAATCTCAACATAACACTGACAGTGACGCAACAGTTGGGATCATTAATATGTACGCCCCCAATATTTGCATATGCCAGCCCATGTACAAGGCATTACACAAGGGCAGCCAGTATTATCGTCTGGAGCAGCACAGTCGAATCATCAGACTTTATGCAGGTAAGCAAGCAAGGACAACAGCGAAAAATGGCAGATGGAGCAATAATAACATCTCGGTTACGTATGTAACCCTCGTTCCCTGAAGGAGGGAACGGAGACGTACGTCAGTAGTGACCGACGAATTGGGATATCGCTAGAGAACCCCTATCAGCTTCGAGAGACCTAAAACAAGCCAATGAACATTGGCGTGCGATATTTGCATAATGCGCACCGCCCTTAACAGGTGGATATAAATAGGAAGCAGATGCAATCACACTCTGTTTTTCGCTGAGGAGACAACTGGTGTCCGCACTGCAGCGAGGGTACAGAAACTGTGGTGACGGGACGTACGTCTCCGTTCCCTCCTTCAGGGAACGAGGGTTACATACGTAACCGAGACGTTCCCTTTCAGTCGGTCACGTTCGACATACGTCAGTAGTGACCGACGAATTGGGATCCCAAATAAAGCGCCACAGTTACAAAACCCCTTCCAGTGCCCAGCGCAAGCTCTAACCACCCGTCTCACCAATTGGGACGGTGAAGGGGGCGAGCTTACGCCGAGAGAGTCTACTGCTGTTCCGACATACCCACTAAGTAAACTAGACTAAACTGGAAAAGCGAACCCAATGGGACGCTGCGGAGGCCACTACCTACCCTGTGGGGGAGGAGTTTACGTGGAGAATACACATATGGACTGGCCCGTGGGGCAGTACGCATATGAAGTGCCTGGGATGGCTCCACCTGGGTAGGGGGAGACTCATCTGACAGGTGACAGCAGAGCTGGCTCTGCTAAGGGAAGACACGGGCTTACCGTAGGGAGTTTGACCGTGGACAATACACATATGGGACCACTCATGTAGAGGGATCGCAACATATGGAACCAAGCCAACAGACAACGTCAGAGACGGATGTTGGCCTGGCAGAAGCCACTCCTCTAGTGGAATGGGCTCTCAACCCGAACGGGCAAAGCACGCCCTGGGAATCGTACACCAGGGCGATGGCATCCACTATCCAGTGGGCCATCCTCTGCTTGGAGACAGCCTTTCCCTTCTGCTGGCCTCCGTAACAGACAAAGAGCTGATCTGAGGTCCTGAAGCTTCAAGTTCTGTCCAAGTAAACACGCAGAGCGCAAACTGGACAGAGCAAAGCCAGAGCTGGGTCTGCCTCCTCTGAAGGCAGTGCTTGCAGGTTCACTACCTGATCTCTGAAGGGAGTGGTAGGAACCTTGGACTAAGGACTTCCCATCAACTGCATCATGATGTGCGGCAATAGCGGCAACATACACCTTGAGGGTGGAGGGAGACAGCCTTCGCTCCAAGCCTTCTTGCAGGAAGGAAAGCACAGATCTGACCGAGCATGATCGGGGGTCCTCTCGGTGAGAGGAACACCATTCAACGAACAGGTTCCATTTCAACGCATAGAGGTTCCTAGTAAAAGGAGCTCTAGCGGAAGTGATAGTGTCTGCAACTGCCTGCGGGAGATCACTTAGAACCTCCAGGGACCAAACGTGGAGGTTCCACAGGTCGGGATGCGGGTGCCAAAAGGTGCCCCCTCTCTGAGTCAGAAGATCCTTCCTCAGAGGAATGGGCCAAGGAGGGACTGTCGTGAGGAGCATTAGGTCCGAAAACCAGGTCCGGGTGGGCCAATACGGGGCCACCAACAAGACCTGCTCCTCGTCCTCCCTGACTTTGCACAAGAGCTGTGCAAGAAGGCTCACTGGGGGGAACGCATACTTGCGAAGGCCCCGGGGCCAGCTGTGTGCCAGGGCATCTGTGTCGAGTGTGCCCGCGGTCAGGGAAAAGAACCACTGGCAATCTGCAGTCTCCTGGGAGGCGAACAGATCTATCTGCGCCTCGCCGAAGTGTTGCCAAATCAGCTGGACCACCTGGGGATGGAGCCTCCATTTGCCCGCAAGAGGAGGCTGCCGTGAGAGCTCGTCGGCTGCACGGTTGAGCACACCTGGGACATGAATGGCACGAAGCGACCTCAGATGCTTCTGACTCCATAACAAGAGATGGTGGGCGAGTTGAGACATGTGACGGGAGCGTAGACCACCCTGATGGTTGATGTATGCCACGATCGCGATGTTGTCTGAACGGACTAGAACGTGCTTGCCTGTCAGCAGCTCCTTGAAGCGGCCCAGTGCAAGACGAACTGCCAGCAACTCGAGGCAATTGATATGCCAATGCAGCTGTGGTCCCGTCCACAGTCCCGAAGCTGCATGCCCGTCGTACGTGGCACCCCACCCCATGGTCGAGGCTGTGTGAACCCACTGGCGAGATGAGAGGGGGCTGCGGACGACAAGGCAGAGCCTCGGGTCCAGACAGACGCGCCCTCTTGTGACCTGGAGGATTCGGAAACAGCTCTTTTTGTGAGGAAGTGGGTACCGCTGAACTCCGGAGAGCCAGCGGCGGAACAGACAAAACAAATGCCCTCCTCCGGGGGTGGGAGAGACGATGGAATCCTCTCCCGAAGAGCTGCAACTTCCTCCTCCAGGTCGCCCAATCTCAGGATCGCGACTTCTGCGATCTCTTGCCACCTGGCTTGGCCTGAGCGGGCTGGGCGCTCCGTCCGCTGCCGGCTCCCTGCTGTTTGGCTGGTGGAGGCTGCTGCTTTGCCAACTTAGCAGGGGCGGAGGACGACGCGGGCGGGCAACCTCGGCGACGAGCAGGCTGAGGTTGCGCCACCGGCGGTGTGGAGGCAGCAGCTGGCCGGCGGGGCAAGACATGTTTAATGGCCTCAGACTGCTTCTGGGCGGCGGAGAACTGTTGGGCGAAGCTCTCCACCGCATCGCCGAAAAGGCCGGCCTGGGACACGGGGAGTCCAGGAACCGATATTTATCGGTCTCCCTCATGTCAGCCAGGTTCAGCCATAAGTGGCGCTGCTGGACTACAAGTGTAGACATTGCCTGACCAACAGAGCGTGCTGTCACCTTAGTCGCCCGGAGGGCGAGGTCGGTGGCAGCACGCAGCTCCCCAAGCAGCTGTTGGTCAAGGCCACCCTGGGGCATCTCCAATAGTGCTTTTGCCTGATAAACCTGCAAAAGGGCCATGGCATGCAGGGCAGAGGCGGCCTGCCCACAGGCTCTGTAAGCTTTCTCCGTCAGATTCGAGGAGAATTTACAGGCCCGGGACGGAAGGCGTGGTTCGCCGCGCCAGCCGGCGGCCGTAGGACACAACTGCATCGCTACAGACCGCTCGACTGGGGGGATCCCCATGTAGCCTTTAGCCTCTCCGCCATCCAGGGTGGTGAAGGAGGACGAGGGACCCGGTCTCGAACGAACGCTATATGGCATCCGCCAGGACTTAGTCACCTCGTCGTGCACTTCCGGAAAGAAAGGCCCGAGGTACCAATCGTTGAGCCGAGAAGGACCAGGACACGGTGGAGGATTCCATATGAGCCCGACCTTCTCGGCCGCCCGGGAAAGCACAGCAGTCAACTCAGGATCCGACTTGGCGAAGGCTGAGGCCCCTTGGGGCAGCAGCGCGGCCGAGTCTTCCTCTCCGAGGACTCTTGCTCACCTTCCGATGCCGTGATCGACATCTGATCCTCTGCAGGTGCACCAAAGGTCAGCACCGGACGCTCCGTAGAGGGCCCAGTGAGGCACGATGGTAACACCACGGGCTGCGGTGCTGAAGAGGCGGCAGGGGCCTGCGGAGCAGTGCTCGGCGGGGAAGCCCTCACCGTGATCCTCAAATCACCCTGCCTACACGCAGACGAACCGTCATTCTGACCGGAGCCGGAAAAAACGGCCGCACGGGGCATAGGGGAGGGGACCCCTGCTCCCTGAGAACCAAGGAACGAGAGTCTCGATCTCAGCACCGCGATAGTCATGTTCCCACAATGAGAACATGAACTATCTACAAACGCCGCTTCAGCGTGCTGCCCAAACACGTGACGCAGCGATTGTGTTGAGTTGAACTCTGTATCGATAGCAGATGTTTCTGCCCGGCTCCAGCTCGCGACCTCGCTGCAGTGTCGTCGCTCCAACACAGGTAAGCTGAACGCTTTCTCGAAGAGGCTTGTAGCAGTTTTCTTAGTCAGCTGTAGGACACCAAAGTTTGGCTCCGAAGTGAAAGACAGAGTGCGATTGCATCTGCTTCCTATTTATATCCACCTGTTAGGGGCGGTGCGCATTATGCAAATATCGCACGCCAATGTTCATTGGCTTGTTTTAGTTCTCTCGAAGCTGATAGGGGCTCTCTAGTGATATCCCAATTCGTCGGTCACTACTGACGTACGTCGAACGTGACCGACTGAAAGGGAACTGACATGATCCAAGATATTTTTAGTGATATTTGTAAATTGTCTTTCTAAATGTTTCGTTAGCATGTTGCTAATGTACTGTTAAATGTGGTTAAAGTTACCATTGTTTCTTACTGTATTCACGGAGACAAGAGGCGTTGTTATATTCATTATTAAACACTTGCAGTCTGTATAATTCATAAACAAAACTTCATTCTTTATAAATCTCTCCAACAGTGTGTAATGTTAGCTTTAGCCACGGAGCACTATCAAACTCATTCAGAATCAAATGTAAACATCCAAATAAATACTATACTCACATAATCCGAAGCATGCATGCAGCATGCATGACGAACATTTTGCAAAGATCCATTTTGAGGGTTATATTAGCTGTGTGAACTTTGTTTATGCAATGTATTATAGAGTCGCGAGCTCGGGGGCAGGGAGCGCGAGCAATTAAAGGGGCAGCAGCCTGGCACATTTTTAATTATGCCCCAAAATAGGCAGTTAAAAAAATTAATTAAAAAACATCTATGGGGTATTTTGAGCTGAAACTTCACAGACACATTCAGGCGACACCTTAGACTTATATTACATCTTGTAAAAAAAACGTTCTAGGGCACCTTTAATATGCTTTAAGACAAACCATGTGCAAATTCATCAGTCAACACCATTGCTGGGTATTTTCTCCTTAAATCTGAAGTGAAAAAACGTGGTTTGAAATTGCTGGTGTTTGTGACATCACTAACTACCTTGTAACCAATCACGTCTACATGCCGGCAGGCTTTAGCATATCATTAACAGAGAACTAGCAGGGGAGTCTCGAGAGAAGCCAGATTATTTTGGTATATTTTTCTGTTGATATGAAAAATTGTATAGAATTAGCAATATGGTATGATGTTATGAACTATATACCTTTCTCCACTGATGTTCCGAGGTTAAAGCATTTGTAAGGAGACTGATTGTTAGAAGGCAGCTGTCTGACATGACGAACAGGAACATGGTTTGTGTAACATTAGCAACACATAACTATTCATATTACTGTTGTGTCTTATGTGGTAAAGAGCAATTCCATTGTCCAGCGTTTCCTCAGTAAGTTGACCGAGTGGATCTCTGAGCTGCACAAGCAAGTTGAGGCAGGGCTAATTTGCATATTTATTGATCCACGTATATTAAATAAGGCAAGGGTGTAGAGTTACATTCAAGCCATTTTAAACCCTTTTTTTTTTTTTTTTACACAGGAAAAACTTTAAAATATGTAATTTTGTCAAGCAAAGTTTGCTTGAGTTTTATGGGATAAAATTGACTTCAGGGAGACTTTAAAAGAATGAATATGGTTGTAATGTTTGTATATAACTGCAAATGTCAATTAATTCAAATGCATGAGACGGTTTAATATGCAAACCTAGAAATTGTGCATTTAAATATTGTACAGTACCGTTGCACAAATCTCATGTTTCATTTATCCATGACTGACAAATGTAATGCTATTCTGCCCTATAGCAACATTTAGCAGAAAATTGGTTTAATTCATGCATTACATTTACACAAAATCCTGTGTAATATTTCATTAGCATCCAGGAATTGTATGGTTTGACTTTTCTGAAACAAAACAGATCTTGAAATGTTCTCACTATGAAGAATTTTAGATATTTATAGTGTATTTGGTGAACTATTCCTTGAACCTATTGATAAAGCTACCTGTGCATTTGAAGGCCAAGAGTTTATTTAAAAGGAATAGAAAGTTTTACAGTTTCTACAAAAAGTGCACACCAATCCAAACACAGAGTCACAACTGATGTTTCCAGATGTTTTATTGGTGTTAAACTGACACTGTTCATTCAGCAGTTTAATCAAACAGGCCGAAGCCCATGTCCTCATCAGACTCCTCCGATTCCTCCTTGGGCGCCTCCTCTTTGGCAGCGGGAGCTGCGGATTTCTCCACCGCAGCGGAAGCAGCAGGAGCTGCAACAGCGAATGCGGTGGGATCAGCCAGGAAGGCCTTCACCTGTGGAGAAAGACACATTACAGGTCAGACTCGTTTCAGACATTGCTTTTAGTGCCAATGAAGGCAGGAAGGAAGAGGGGAAAAAAAAAAAAAAAAAAAAAATATCTCTTAGGATTTTGTCAGCCCAAGCATCCCTGCCTGCCGGGAAAAAAAAAGACCTGACGCAGACAGACTCGGACGAATGGACCCACGTCACTGTGTGCAGGATGGATCGACAGAACGACACGGATCAGCCGTCATGTAACCTAACCTGCGGGAGGAGCACGTTTGTGGGGAAAAAAAAGAAGAAAAAAAAAAAAAAAAAAAAAAAAAAACACAGCAAAAAGAACAGTGTTTTACCTTCTCAGCCAAGGGGAAGGAGTAGTCGGTTTCCACAGCGACAGCGAGGACCCTCTTGTATCCATTGATGACAGAGTGAGGGATGGAGGCGAGGGTGGGGTAGCCGATCTGCAGACACACACTGGCGATGTTCCTCACACCCTGAAAGGGAAAAAAAAAAAACAGACAAGTTATAGACAGATGTCAAGTGCTTCCCAGGCCTGAAGGATGGGCTTGGGGGGAAAATGTCTGAGACCAAGCGTCCCTGTGAGCCATGGGATGCAGACGCACAGGTATAGTAGGAAACACGTTTATGTGTGCAGGGGGAACGACAAACAGGCACTGCAACAGCCGGTCTGTAACTTATCCTGCATTTTTACAAATACAATTATCATCCTGAGGTGGCATCAAGGGGTTGGTAATACTAGTTTAACTCCACTAACCTCCAGGAACCTCTTATGCAGGGCGTCTTCAGTGATGTCCAGCACCTCGGGGCTGTAGACGCTGCCGTTATCATACACCTGCTGGATGATCAGCCCATAAGAGAAGGGCGAGATGTTCAGCATGTTGAGCAGCGTGGCCTCGCTGGCGCCCACCTTGTCTCCAGGTTTGATCAGTTGAACATCGCTCTGCAGGAAACAGGTTGGTTAGTTAATTTGCAGTATTAAGAAAATCTAAATTGGAAATATCAACATGGACTTTCTCACATTGACACTAGTGCAGCAAAATGTTTCTTTAACCCTCTGGTGCTCTTCGAGTGACGATCAAAATCCCAATTTCTTTTTTTTTCCCCTTCAATGAAGTGTACTATATTTTAGTACAATATTTTGTGTTTTCAGGGGATTTTAATGGTACTAAATCTTATTGATGCAGTAGTTATATTCCATTTATTTAATTTGAGCATAGACCTGAAAATTAAGTCTCCAACTTAGGCTACATCCACACAAAGCCAAAGCTTTCCCTGTCCAATCTTTATTTTTCCTCGTCTCAAGAAGTCTGCATACAAGCAAAACCACTGAAACTGACTCAAAACGATGTAGTATACATGCCAGACCAGTATGTGGTGCTGTAATTCTGCCACAGAGAAACTAAAAGTGGACTAGAATTTTTTATTAATTTTTTTTTTTTTTTTTAAAAAGCAGTTTCAGGCTCCCAAAATGCCGGATACATCTGGACGAAACACCTAAACGATACAAAATTTGTGTATACATCTAAATGCGACTCCATGTGACGGGCTCTTAAACTGTCAAATCTTGAATGCTTTTGTGCACAGACTTCAGTTCATTCTTTTAATAAAAAAAAAAAATAATAAAAAAAAAAAAAAAAAAAAAAAAAACACGGCAGATTGCTTAATTAAAAAAAAATAAAAAAAATAAAGCGCTTCAGGTTTTAAAATTGCTGTAAGATGATTAAATCGCATCCAAAATAGAAATTTTACACAGTGTGTACTGTATAGTTGGATTTATAACAGCATCACTGCAAAACAATGCTGCACAATCTTGTTTTCACCAAAAATCGTACTCACCAAAATTTCAATGGTTCCTCTGGAGATCTTGGTGGTGATTCCCAAAGCCTGGAAGAAGGAGGTCTTCTCAGGACCCAGACCAGTGTTCTGCGCCGGAACGGTCACCTCACAGGGGGCGATGGCACCGGCACGGGCAGCAGCGGGCACCTACGATCAGAGATGATCATAGTTACAATAAAAGACACGCATTTAAGCCCTGACTGCTCAGTCGCTCAACAGCGATACTCACTTTGTTTGCCAGCAGCAGGTCCCTGACCTCAGTCAGATCCTCCTTTGTGAAGACGAAGCCCACGTTCCCACGGATGTGGGGAAGCAGCCTGCAAAAAACACAGGGAATAAATCAAATTCACCTGGAATTCTTTAAAATGGCAAAGAATACCTGCAGCGGATACAGAATGTATGAGACCAAGCGTCCCTGTGAGCCGTGGTATGCAGACACACAGGGATAGTAGGAAACACGTTTATGTGTGCAGGGGGAACGACAAACAGGCACTGCAACAGCCGGTCCGTAACTTATCCTGCATTAATCAGTACTGTATTAATCCTGTTGCTCGAAGGACTGAATGTTAAAAATCAACTTGAAAATTTACATCAATATTGTAGTGATGCGCTTTTGAATCACTGCATCATGAAACTTTGAATTATACGGTGTTATTAAAACATCTACAAATGTGTAAAACTGATCAGATTTCAAAGAATTACTAGTTAATAGTCTCTTATTGTCTCTTATTATGTATACACCTTTTTTTGTATTTTGCCTCATTTATAAAGACATGCATAAGATGATCCTAAATGTAAAAGCATAACAAAACATTTCTAAAATGTTCCTATGAATGATTTATAAATTGTCGGTATGCACAAAAATGTTCCTGAATGCATCTCTTTATATAAATCTTATGGTTCAGACTCAATGGGCAAGGAAATTTGTTCCTCATTTTGGATTTAGTCAAATCCAGTCCTATGTGAGTTTTATAAATGAGGCCCCACTTTAAACTTTAAACAGCCAAATTTTTCTACCATAGATCATCCTTGTGCCCAGACCGACACGCACCTCTCCAGAGCCGGGTTGTTCTCCAGGTGGCCACGGATGGCCTTACGCATCATGGTGTTTTTGCCCATGAGCACGACGGCCTTGCCCCGCAGGGACAGACGGATGGTCTGCATCTGCTTGGAGCCGACATTGTCTGCGCCCACGATGAAACACTTCGGGAAGTCATCCAGCAGTTGCTGCACACATGGAGAAAGACACGTCAGAAATGACTCGACCTCACGGGAGTCACGATTAAAACATGTCTGAGACCAAGCGTCCCTGTGAGCTGTGGGATGCAAACGCACAGGGATAGTAGGAAACAGTTTAATTTCAGCAGGGGGAACGACCAATCAGCACTGACACAGCTGATCTGTAGATGACCTGCTGTACCTCACGCCATAAAGCGCTGAGAACTTACGATGATCTTCAGAAAATAGTTGGACTTCCACGTGGCCCTGTCTTCCCTGGGCATCTTTGCAGTGCTTCCAAGGATCGGTGAACAGCCGGTTTAAAGACAAGGTTGAAAAATCTGTGAAACAGACACAGGAAATCGTGTGAGGAGTCTTGCTTTGTTATAACACTTTATTTGAAAGTGGACAAATCCTTATTCCTGATAATTTACTCAGCCCCATGTCATCCAAGATGTTTATGTCTTTCTTTCTCCAGTCGAAAATAACTAAGGTTTTTGATGAAAAAAAATTCCAGGATTATTCTCCATATAGTGGACTTCACTGGACTCCAAACGGTTGAAGGTCAAAATTACAGTTTCAGTGCAGCTTCAAAGGGCTTTAAACGATACCAGACGAGGAATAAGGGTCTTATCTAGTGAAACGATCTGTCATTTTCAAAAAAAATACAACTGTATATGATTTATAAACAAATTATCACCTTGCAGGTGCGTCTGCTTTCTGTATTCTTCAAAAAGCTTACGCTGTATGTCCTACGGCTTCCCTATTCAACTTACGGAAAAAAACGGAACCGGCGCCGCGTTTTTTCCGTAATGTGTAGGACATACAGCGTAAGCTTTTTGAAGAATACGGAAAGCAGAAGCACGTGCAAGCTGATCATTGGTGTTTATAAAGTATATAGAGTTGTATTTTTTTTTCGAAAATGACTGTTTCACTAAATAAGACTTATTCCTCGTCTGGTATCATTTAAAGCCCTTTGAAGCTGCACTGAAACTGTAATTTTGACCTTCAACCGTTTGGAGTCCATTGAAGTCCACTATAAGGAGAATAATCCTGGAATGTTTTCATCAAAAACCTTCATTTCTTTTTGACTGACAAAAGAAAGACATGAACATCTTGGATGACATGGGGGCGAGTAAATTATCAGGAAAGTTTTATTTGAAAATAAACTAATCCTTTAAGAGCTAAAATGCAGCTGGTTGAATCTCAAAGCCAAAATACACTATTTGGAAACATTTTAGGAACATGAAAACATTTTCATGACAACTAAAGCACTATTATTTGATCTATTGGCCTTAATTTGCTAAATAATGTCTGAGACCAAGCGTCCCTGTGAGCTGTGGGATGCAAACACACAGGGATAGTAGGAAACAGTTTTATTTCAGCAGGGGGAACGACCAATCAGCACTGACACAGCTGATCTGTAGATGACCTGCTGTAGATTAATGTGTACTAATATAATATGCACATTTACATATATACACACACACCTATAAATACATATATATAAACGTATAATCCACCTCTATAATCAAAATAAGAAAATAGCGAGAAAATCAAGTATAAACACGTTTCACTTCTCATCTCACATGGCGCAAAGGCCTAAGCTAACAGGCTAAAGCTAACTCTTTCCTAAAACAACTATTATTATACACATATCGCATAAGAATTATATCTCCTCGTGATTCTTAATACATTTATGATATATTTACAAGCTCGAACGATCAGGTGTATCGTTTAAAAATTAGAAAAGCAGCACAAGGCCGCACTATACCTTACCTCACGGTAGGGACGCGTGAAAGAAAGAGAACGCTGTAGGAAGCGGCACAATATTAGTACCAGTAGAACATCCAATCAGAATGGCGCGGGAGAGCGTATCTGTGCGCTGATTGGTCAATACACATGTCTATCACTCTGTAGTAGTGATGGGCGTTTTCCAAAGCCGCTTTCCACTGGAGATTAAAGAAAATGATTCGACATAAAGTCAAATTATTTAAAACATATAAAAAAAATATTTCTCAGATTTTCCCTTTCCTCCCCTTTCATTTAATTAGCCTGGTATTGCTTCTTTTTTTAAAATGCGTGAACAACAATTTCAAAACAGAAACAAAAAACAATGTCAGAGGTAAAGAGTAACGATACAAACATATAAAATACAACATCAACCAAACAAAAAGTAAATAAAAATAAAAATAAATTATTAGCGCCGCATGCGAAGTGACGTCATCTGTGCGCGCCAGCAGTCTGTGAGCCACATGAGCGAGCGGATGATGTAAACAACTGCAGCGCGAGACTCCTTTGCTGTCCGTCTTTCTTTATGAACGAGTTCAGCTCTTTTCGGTGAGTGAGACGGATTCACGGTGCTGCGCGTCTCCTGCGGATCATGCCCCACGACCCCGACCCTCCTCCGGCGAAGAGATTTAAGCCGGGCTCTCCCTTCTTCCGCCTGGATAAGAAGCCCGGCATGCTGCTGCCCAGAGCGGGACACGCGCCCGTCAGCGTGGACGCGCAGCGGAAACAACTGCCCATCTACCAGAGCAGGACACAGGTGATCAACCAACTCCGACAGCTGCACAATGCTGTGTTCATCGGTAAGACGTTATATATGTCTGTTATCTGAGCTGACAGAATTTACAACAAAGTAGAACACGGTAATACCTTGTTTTTGGAAGTGCACCGTGGTAATGCTATATGTTTTACATGTATTGTGACAATACACTACTTCTTGGACATGTACCATAGTAATACCATGCATTTTGGACACGTACCACGGTAATACCATGCATTTTGGTCACTTACCATGGTAATTTGTACACTTACCATGGTAATACCATGCATTTTGGACACGTACCATGGTAATACCATGCATTTTGGTCACTTACCATGGTAATTTGTACACGTACCATGGTAATACCATGCATTTTGGACACTTACCATGGTAATACCATGCATTTTGGTCACTTACCATGGTAATTTGTACACGTACCATGGTAATACCATGCATTTTGGACACGTACCATGGTAATTTGTACACGTACCACGGTAATACCATGCATTTTGGTCACTTACCATGGTAATTTGTACACGTACCATGGTAATTTGTACACGTACCATGGTAATACCATGCATTTTGGTTACTTACCATGGTCATTTGTACACGTACCATGGTAATACCATGCATTTTGGTCACTTACCATGGTAATACCATGCATTTTGGTCACTTACATGGTAATTTGTACACGTACCATGGTAATACCATGCATTTTGGTCACTTACCATGGTAATTTCTACACGTACCATGGTAATACCATGCATTTTGGTCAGTTACATGGTAATTTGTACACGTACCATGGAAATACCATGCATTTTGAACACATACCATGGTAATACCATGCACGTATCATGGTAATATCATGCATTTTGGACACGTAACATGGTAATTTCTACACATACCATGGAAATACCATGCATTTTGGTCACTTACCATGGTAATTTGTACACGTACCATGGTAATACCATGCATTTTGGACCCGTACCATGGTAATACCATGCATTTTGGTCACTTACCATGGTAATTTGTACACGTACCATGGTAATACCATGCATTTAGGACCCGTACCATGGTAATACCATGCATTTTGGTCACTTACCATGGTAATTTGTACACGTACCATGGTAATACCATGCATTTTGGACACATACCATGGTAATATCATGCATTTTGGACAGGTACCATGGTAATACCATGCATTTTGGAAAGGTACCATGGTAATACCATGCATTTTGGACACGTACCATGGTAATATCATGCATTTTGGTCACTTACCATGGTAATTTGTACACGTACCATGGTAATACCATGCATTTTGGAAAGGTACCATGGTAATACCATGCATTTTGGACACGTACCATGGTAATATCATGCATTTTGGTCACTTACATGGAAATTTGTACACGTACCATGGTAATACCATGCATTTTGGACACGTAACATGGTAATTTCATGCATTTTGGACACGTACCATGGTAATACCATGCATTTTGGTCACCTACAATGTCATTTGTACACGTGCCATGGTAATACCATGCATTTTGGACACGTAACATGGTAATTTCATGCATTTTGGACACGTACCATGGTAATACCATGCATTTTGGTCACTTACCATGGTCATTTGTACACGTGCCATGGTAATACCATGCATTTTGTACACGTAACATGGTCATTTCTACACATACCATGGTAATATCATGCATTTTGGACACGTAACATGGTAATTTCTACACATACCATGGTAATACCATGCATTTTGGACATTACCATACCATGCTTTTTGTATATGTACCATGGTAATACCTTGGTAATTCTAAGAAAGTTTGGACATGTACCATGGTAATACCATATATATTTGGACCATCATTTTCACACGTTTTAATCCAGCACAGAAGTACACAAACACTTTCCTGTTGCAGGTGAGACGGGCTCAGGTAAAACCACACAGATACCGCAGTACCTGTACGAGGCGGGCATCGGGCGGCAGGGCATCATCGCAATCACTCAGCCACGCCGGGTGGCTGCCGTATCGCTGGCGGGAAGAGTGGCCGAGGAAAAGAAAGTGCAGCTGGGAAAACTGGTGTGTTTTTCAATTAAAGATGAAATTAAAGTCCACATTCTCTGTTTGCATCATCCAAATTGAGTATGATTGTCATTAAACGATATATTATCAAATAATGACACTCTTGTCTTTTTAGAGCTGCTGTTTGATTCTGTCTGACTGTCTGCTCTTCGTTACGGTTGTTCCTCAGGTGGGCTACACGGTGCGCTTCGAAGACGTCACGTCGCCGGAGACCAAGCTGAAGTTCATGACCGACGGGATGTTGCTGCGAGAGGCTATCGGGGATCCGTTACTGCTGCGCTACACGGTGGTGATCCTGGACGAGGCTCACGAGCGCACCGTACACACTGACGTCCTGTTCGGCGTGGTGAAGGCCGCCCAGCGCAAACGCACCGAACAGAACAAAATACCTCTGAAGGTACGAGGGGGCGGAGCTATTAAGTTAGGGGCATGTCCTTTTGGGTGGGGCGTGTTTGTTTTGGTGGTTTCAAATATCAACAGTGTTTCTTAGAAATAGCTTACTGCTCCTTTAAGAGACGTTGTTCACCAGCTGTTTTATTGACATCTTTCTGCGGTTGAAACTCTGTCAGGTTGTGTGTTGATTCTCATGCTGTTCATCTGCAGGTTTTTGTGATGTCTGCCACCATGGACGTGGATCTGTTCTCTCAGTACTTCAATAAATCACCCGTTCTGTATCTGGAGGGCCGACAGCATCCCATTCAGATCTACTACACCAAACAGCCTCAGTCCGATTATCTGCAGGCAGCGCTGGTCTCCATATTTCAGATTCACCAGGTCAGTCCTCTCTCTCACACACACACACACACACACACACACACACACACACACACACACACACACACACAGATTCCAGTTTCAGAAGGCCAAATGACACCTGATCACGTCGAGTCTTTGATTTAGAAGAGGCCAATGAGTGTTTGTCTCTCATCTTCTTTTCACTGAACTTCTTGCGTTCACAGCAGGTTTTTTAGCTTCTTCAAATGGTTAGTGAGTGAAATACAGTTCTGGATTTCTGTTTTTAATTTGAAGTGAAAAAGGATATTTATTTTCTTTATATATGGTGCTTGTTTTCTTTAAAAAATAATACAACAATACTTTTTTTTTTTTAAATATATTTTCTTATTTTTGTTAAGAAATGACACTTAATTTCCTTAAAACATATTTATTTTCTTTAGAAAATAAAACAACTGCATTTATTTTCTAAAAATATTAAGAATAAAAAAATATTATAAAATTTTTTTTCTTAAAATTATACTTATTCTAAAAACATTACTTGTACTTATTTTCTTTAAAAAAGACACTTAAATGATAAAAAAAAATTAATTTAAAAAGACTTTTTTTTAAAAAATTATACTTATTTTTTTTTAAAAATGATGAAACGATATTAATTTTCTAAAGAAAACTATTCTTGTTTCTTAAAAAAAAAATTCTTTAATTGTCTTTAAAACATTATACTACTTCTTTTTAAAAAAATGATAAAACAATTATTTCCATTAAAAAATATACTTATTTTCTTTATCACATAATCCTTATTTTCTTTTTAAATAATGACAAAACAATTATACTTATTTCTTTAAAAAAAAAAAAAAAAATATATATATATATATATATTTTTTTTTTTTTTTCTTAAAACATGCTACTTATTTTCTTTAAAAAAGCTACTTAAATAGTAAAAAATTATACTTATTTTCTTTAAACAAATACATATTTTTCTTTACAAAATGATAAAACATTTATTTTACCTTTAAAAAATAATTATTTTATTTTTAATAATGATAAACAAATTTTCTTAAGAAAACTATACTTATTTCTTTACAAATAAAACTATTTATGTCTTTTTAAAAAATATACTTATTTTCTTAAAATTTAATCTTATTTTCTATTTTTTCTTTAAAAAATTATATTAATTATACCTATTTAAAATTATACTTATTTTCTTTAAGAAATTATTTTTATTTTCTTTTTAAATAATGAGAAAGCAATTTATTTTCTTAAGAAATTATACTTATTTCTTAAAAAATAAACAATATTTATTAGGGCTGTAACGATATGCGATATGAAACCGAAATCGCGATACGCAGGTCCACGAACCTGTATCGCGATGTGAGAAGGCAGAATCGCGACACACCCCTTCCAACTCCCAGAGTTATCCTTCCTGTCCAGATCCAATGCTACCACATTTTTAAATTACTATAAGTATTAGGGGTGTAACGATTTATCGTAGATGGTGTGTCTCAATCAGCTCTCTAGTTCAGTAAGTGTTTCGGGCACACATTGAATCTTGCAAGCAGGTTTAAACGTTTCTCATGTCAGTCTCTTGCATGGTCGCGTGAGAAAAGTCGTGGCTTTCTTTCACCGCAGTGCACAGCACCAGCTGTGCTCACAGAAAAGCAAAAGACGCTTGCGATGCTTTGCTTTAAGAAGTTCTGTGGGGCCGTTCACATATTGCGTCTTTTCCGCGTGCAAGTCAGTTATTATTTTCAAATGTAGCCGCGCGGCAGGCGCGCTCATAATGGGATCAACGCGGTCGCGACGCGCATGCAATTCTCAACTTCTCAGAATGCCGCAAGCGCACCGCAGGTCGTGTGACAAGAATCAACCGATCAGCTATGGCCTTTCCGTAACAAAACATCAAAAGCTCAGCCGAACAGCTGATCATAGCTGTTCATGGTAGTTTTTATATCTTATCTCCATCAATATATCTCGTCGTAAAACTAATGCAAGGGCTAGAAATCATTTATCCTTTGCAGAAACATCCTGATCCTCTTGGAGAGCTCAGTTCATGGTTGCATAGCAACGACCGACGCCACGGGAGCGCAAGCGCTTTGGAAAGGAGAAGCGGTGCGGCCGCGCCTTCAACGCGTTTTTAGACGCGACATGTGAACGGCCCCTATTCATAATTCTAAGTTCATGTTAAATTTAACATTTTTTTTCAGTGACAGACAGCCCTATTCAACTGTTAATTTGAATACAGAAGGTTTTTATTAAAATTTTATATTTATTTATTTTATTGAAATGTGATCTTGTATGTACAACAAGGAAAATTATTGAAATTTGTTCATGTTTTTTTAATAAATCTTGTTTGAATTTCAGTTTCATTTTGTTCAAAATATCGTGATACGTATCGTATCGTGAACTCCGTATCGAGATACGTATCGTATCGTGACCTGAGCGTATCGTTACACCCCTAATATTTATGTCTTTTAAAAATGATACTTTTTCTTTAAAATTTTCTTTAACAAATATGTTCATTTTCTTAAAACATGCTACTTATTTCCTTTAAAAATCTATTCTCGTTTTCCTAAAGGAAGCTCCTCCATCCCATGATATCCTGGTGTTTATGACGGGGCAGGAGGAGATTGAAGCGCTGGCGCGCACCTGTCGAGACATATCGAAGCACCTGCCTGAGACCTGCGCACCGATGACGGTCGTCCCCCTGTACGCCTCGCTGCCGCCCACCCAACAGCTCAGGGTCTTTCATCCCGCGCCCAAGGTCACGACAGTAATGGACACCACATGACCACACATGTGATGCTGAACGTGCACTTTCACTCACACTCCCTTCTGTGCGTTACAGGGATCCAGGAAAGTGATTCTCTCCACAAACATCGCGGAAACATCCATCACCATCTCCGGCATCAAATACGTCATTGACACGGGGATGGTGAAAGCCAAACGCTACAATCCAGGTGAGACTCTGGAAGGCCAAGGCAGTCCTGCTGGTTTGTGTGTTCAGGAGTGATGCTGATGTGTGTTTGTGTGAATCAGAGAGCGGTCTGGAGGTGTTGGCGGTGCAGCGGGTGTCTAAAGCCCAGGCGTGGCAGCGGGCCGGTCGAGCCGGGAGAGAAGACGCGGGTCTGTGTTACCGTCTCTACACTGAAGAGGAGTTTGACAATCTCGCCAACATGACCGTACCCGAGATACAGAGGTACTGTCATCACATTCTTACAGCTGGAAATGTGTTGTGGTGATATAAAAGACAATATGTGACAATATTTCTTGCTGTTCACACAGAACATGTTGTTGCTTTTCATCTGCTTATTTCTGTACCATGGTACATAGGTTGAAGCCTTTGGCTACTGTGTTGAATTTCCCTGTTTTTCATCATCTTGACTGTCAGAATCAACAATGCTTGTTTTCTTAAATTATACTTATTTTTCTAAAAAATCTATACTTTTTTTTCTTTAAAAATAATACATATTTTCTTTTAAAAAAAGATAAAATTTTTTTAGAAAAATTATATTTATTTTCTTTAAAAAGATATATTTTTTTAAATGATATTTATTTTTCCTAAAAATACTACACTCATTTATAAATATTTATTTATATATATTATTTTTTTTTTTTGATATTTATATTCTTAAACTATATTTATTTTTTTCAAAAAAATCTATACTTTTTTTTTTTAAATGAAATGCTTATTTTCTTAAATTATGCTTATTTTCTAAAAAAGATGCTCTTTTCTTTAATTATACAATTTTTACAATATATATATATATATATATATATATATATATATATATATATATATATATATATATATATATATATATATATATATATATATATATAAGATGCTTATTTTCTTATATGATATATATATATATTTATTTATTTTTTTTTATTTTTTTTTTTTTATTATACTTATTTTCTTTAAAAAATGTTTTTCTTAAATGAAACTAAAAATATTACTCTTATTTATTATAATGATACTTTCTTAAATGATACTTATTTTTCTAAAACAAATCTGTACTTATTTATTTTTTAAAAATGACACTTAATTTTTAGAAGAATTATACTTATTTTCTTTAAAATAGATGCTTATTTTCTTAAATGATACTTTTTTCCTCTAAAAAATACTACACTAAATATATATTTATACATTTTAAAATGATACTTATTTTCTAAGATGATACTTATTTTCCTAAAAAAAAAATACTTATTTTTAAAAAATGAAATGATGCTTATTTTCTTAAATTATACTTATTTTCTAAACATTATGCTTTTCTTTAATTATTCAAATTTTCTTAGAAAGGTATAATTATTTTTGTAAAAACAAATACTAATTTTCTTAAATGAAACTTATTTTCCTAAAAAATACTACTTACTTTTTTAAATATTTTTTTTTCTTAAGTGATACTTATTTTTCTAAAAAAAAAAAAAATAAATCTGTTCTTATTTATTTTTTAAAAAATGACACTTATTTTTTTAGAATTACACTTATTTTCCTTAAAAATAATACTTTTTTTAAAAAATTTATGTTTTCTTATTTTCTTAAATGATATTTTTCCTAAAAAATAATACACTTACTTATAAATATAAATTTATATTCATTATTTTTAAATGATATTTATTTTCTAACAATAAGTATAATTGTTTCATGTTTTTTTTAATTATACAAATATTCCTAAAATACCTAAAATAAGCTATACATACTTTTTTTTTAAAGATACTTGTTTTCTTTAAAAAAAGATGCTTATTTTCTTATATGATTCTTAAAAAAAACAAGCAAACAAAAACAAACAATTATTTTTGTAAAAATTATACTTTTTTCTTTCAAATCAATACTTATTTTCTTTAAAAATGCTTATTTTCTTAAAGATACTATTTACAAAAAAGATTTATTTTCTTTTAAAAAAACAAAACTGTCTTAAGATGATGTCAAATGAAAACCAGCTCATCTTGTAAAATGTGTGTAGAGACGCCTGCATTCAGTTACTTTCTAGTGCATCTGCGTTTGAATGCAGGCACGTGTCCAGTGTGAACGGCCCCTTGGATGCACACTAAAACAAGTTCTATAAAGCTGTCCTTTTCTGTATTCTCTCTGTTCATCAATGATTTTAATGACTCTGTAGGTGTAATCTGGCCAGTGTCATCCTGCAGCTGCTCGCTCTGGGAGTTCCTGATGTTCTCAACTTTGACTACATGTCTAAACCATCACCAGGTCTGACACGCTATCATTATAACATACACTGCAAAAAGGATATATAAACATTCTTAAATCAAGATGCATTTACTTGACAGCCAAAATTACTTCAGATGTTAAGTCTTGTTTTCTGAAAAATGTATCAAAATTAGATAAAAAAGAAAAAAAATCAAAAAAATCCATTTGAATTTTTTTTTTTTTTTACTCACAATGACCTTCACCAGGTTGTTGCTTTTATAAAACAGTGACAAAAACACAAAAAAGGATGCAAATTTTCAATAATTAATAGTTATGCTCATTAACAATGATGATAATCACAATGAACAATTATTTTTCAATAGTTGCTTCAACGATACGATCAGCTTTCATATGCAGTTTTGCATGTTAAAGATAATGTTTCCCATGCATCATGTGAGCAGAGTCGATGCGGACGGCCGTGGAGCAGCTCAGTATCCTTGGGGCCGTCGACAGAAAAGATGACCAGGTGTCTCTAACGCCCCTGGGCAAGAAAATGGCCTGTTTCCCTCTAGAGCCTCGCTTCTCTAAAGTAAGAAACATTTTGTGTTTTTGTCTTTTATTATTGTTATTATCACTTGAAAGGGGCTGTATGTAGAATTCAGAAACTCTTGTTATTAGTGACACCGGTGGCCGTTAAGAGAACTGCAGCCAGTGACACACGTAACACACAAGAGACTGTATGTGATTCTTCTTCGCTTAGAAGTAAAAAGAAGCTGGAAATACCTGACTCCTTTGGCCAAATGTTTAAAAAACTAAAAAACTTTAGAATGTACAAACATGTTTACAGACAAAAAAAAAAATGCATTTCAAGTAACAAAAAAACTCTTCTCTATGGTTGTAGTTTTAGTCTAAGCGTGTTCTCCGTGTCCGTAGACTCTCCTGATCTCCCCTGAGTTCTGCTGCTCTGAGGAGGTTCTGACCATCATCTCGCTCCTCTCCGTCGACTCTGTCCTCTACAACCCTCCCGCTCGCAGAGACGACGTCCTCGCCGCCCGCAAGAAGTTCATCTCCAGTGAGGGCGACCACATGACGCTCCTCAACATCTACAGGGCCTATAAGAAAGTCAGCGGTAACAAGGTACAGAAATGAAAGCTGGTGATGCAAGTACAGATGAATCCATCGCTTATGTTCCTCATTTGTTAGAAAGAAATGCAATGCATTAAAGGATTAGTTCACTTCAGAATTAAAATGTCCTGATAATTTCCTCACCCCCATGTCATCCAAGATGTTCATGTCTTTCTTTCTTCAGTCGAAAAGAAATGAAGGTTTTTAAGGAAAACATTTCAGGATTTTTCTCCATATAGTGGACTTCACTGGGGTTAAACGGGTTGAAGGTCCAAATTTCAGTGCAGTTTCAAAGAGCTCTACATGATCCCAGATGAGGAATAAGAGTCTTATCTAGAGAAACCATCGGCCATATTCTAAAAAAAAAAAAAATAATATACTTTTTAACCACAAATGCTCATCTTTCACTGCTCTGTGATGCTCCACGCATTACATAATCATGTTGGAAAGGTCAGAGCAGTGCAAGATTTGTGGTTAAAAAGTATGTAATTTTTTTTTTAGAAAATGGCCGATGGTTTCTCTAGATAAGACTCTTAAGGCCTGTTCACACCGGGACGTTTAACGCCTCGTGACTAAACAAAGGGCGCCAATGTGAGCGTGCACACGACGCGAAAAACGCGAGGCATAAAAGCGTCATTTTTAAAAAAACTCCTCGGGTTCGTTTTTTTTGTTTGACGCGCCGCATTAAAAACTGGCCGACCAATGAGAGTGGTGCTTTTGTTCACATGTCTGGAGCTGCTGAAGTTACAGTAAAACACGACTTGGTGGCGCTCAAGCGCAAAACAGTCTTGCCGAGCACACAAGACGACGAAGAGAAAGTAAGTAGACGAGGAAGACCCCTACAAACTATCCCTGCGTCTCAAACAGCTCCCTAGCTTCCTAGGTCATGTATCAGTATACGAATGTGATATGAATATATATGAATGTGGCCGACTCCCTGATCAGTGCCCTGACTAGTGAACTAGGGAGCTGATTGAGACACACGCTATGGGTGCTCTGCCAGTTGTTGGCCACACCAATAGATGTGTATTATTTCTGTATTTTTACTGTTTTTTTTTTTTTTCTTTTACATTCAAGAAATATAGTTGAAAATGTCTATTTCATAAATGTTTATTTGCACTACTGTTTCTGACTACCATCTCTCATATATGCCATTTAATATCTGCATTTTTATCTTCTTTAACTTTATTAATATAAATATGTTTATTTACACTACCGTTAAAGCACAAGCGCCACATACTGTCCGGGAGTGAATTTGCACATTCACTCTGCACATCGGCAGTGAAAATCGCTTGGGTGTGAACACAAAAAACGTCTCGAAAAACGCTGGCGATAAACGCGTGCGATATTCGTCCCGGTGTGTACAGGCCTTTATTCCTCGTCTGGGATCATGTAGAGCTCTTTGAAGCTGCACTGAAACTGACATTTGGACCTTCAACCTGTTGAACCCCAGTGAAGTCCACTATATGGAGAAAAATCCTGAAATGTTTTCCTTAAAAACCTTCATTTCTTTTCGACTGAAGAAAGAAAGACATGAACATCTTGGATGACATGGAGGTGAGTAAATTATCAGCAAATTTTATTTGAAAGTGAACTAATCCTTTAAGATCAATGTAATCTTACAAACTCAAGACATAATAATAATAATAATAATAATAGCTAAATTTACAAAAATTATCACGTTCATACATTTATATACACTTTAATTCTTGAAAAAATGAGTTTCTTAATGAAATGCATTGCATTTGCTGCTCTATCTCCGCTTCAGGAAATATCTTTATGTTGTGTTTATTTTCATGCTTTACAACAGGAATGGTGTCGAGAGAACTTTGTGAACAGCAGGAACATGGGGCTGGTGTTGGAGGTTCGTGCGCAGCTGAGAGACATCTGCATCAAGGTTAGAGATATGAGAAATCAATATTTCCTTGTTCTTTTGTCATATAAGAGGCCTTTGTACCATTAAAACATCCTGCAAGTCTCATATCGCGGCATCACATGGGCAAATACATTTACCAGAGTAAAACTTTGAGACATTGTCGTTCAGAAACGTCCAGTTTCATTCTAAAAGTTGTAACTTCTTCCTGAGTCTCTCCATCAGTGTCGACTCCGGTTTGAACAATGTAAGGCTGAACACCGTTACTGACAATCCTCATTTTGGCTGCGTGAGATTCTCCAGCTTTGCTGTTGTTGAGCTGTTAAAGCTCCGCCCTCTTCTGGAAAGGGGGCGGGAGCAGCAGCTCATTTGCATTTAAAGTGCAATCCTAACACTTCACTTGTCTATTAGACTTCGATTTGAAGTGCACGAGAGTAAATCTGACATTTGTTCGTTTGTACAAACTGATGGATTTGTGTCCCCGTGATCTTATCTTTCTTCAGATGAACATGAAGCTGGATTCGTCTCTGTCTGACCTGGTGAACGTCCGGCGCTGTCTGGCTCACGGTTTGTTCATGAGCGCTGCAGAACTGCAGCTGGACGGCAGCTACGTGGCTCTGGACACCCATCAGACTGTGTCCATCCATCCCTCCTCCGTCCTGTTCCAGGCCAAACCGGCCTACGTGGTCTTCAACGAGCTCCTGCACACGACGCGCTGCTACATGAGGGATCTGTGCCTGATAGATGCTGACTGGCTGCATGAAGTCGCGCCGGAGTATTTCCGCCGCAAGCTGCGCGCAACAAAGAGTTAACGCTCGAAATGCTGCAGCTTCACCAAACATTTTCCCAAAAGCATCGTGAGCCCAGAAGACCATTGCCACCAATGTTCTCCACGACCAAATTAGCTCACGATGCCTCTGGAAAACGCAGCCCAGTTCATTGTTCCTGAAGACTGCATGGTAGTAAGCGTTTTTTCACAATATGCATTTCGTTAATACACGCCAACTCAGTACTTTTTGAACTGCTATGCTGATATGCAACACTTTAGGTAGTTTTGCCAAAGAGTTCGAGTAACTGAGTGCTTTGTTAACCGAAATTTTTCTAGAAGTGAATGAGTCCTTTATACTTGCTCTAAATCTAAAGATGTCACGCCTGTTTGTACAGCTCCTTTTACAAACTGCTGAAGCGCTCTGATTGTTTAAAAATTCAGGTTTGCTTCATCTGGAATGTTTGCATGTGTCTTTTGTTTGAGTCCATGCATTAGTCATGGTCACACAACTTGAATTTAGATCAGTAAATATTCATTTAAAGGTTTAAAGAAAGAAAGAAAGAAAAACACATATTTGGGAGTGAAGCTGGAGATCGATTGACGATCAGCATTGTAATGTCCATATTTCACCTTAAAATTCAGAAGTGAGAATTTTATTTTGCAAAAAGAAAATTAAGCTAATTTTAGGCTGCGTTATTATAGTTAATTAAAACTAAAACCATAAAAAAATGTTAATTGTAATAAAATTAGTATTAACTAAATTCAAATAAAAAAACTTAAACTTATTTTATTTCAACATTTCCCATTTTCATTTAGTTTACCTTGTTTACATTTAGTACTAAAACTGAAATAAAAATTAATTAAAATCTATAGTCATATTTAAAAAAGAAACATAAAAATGACAAAAAAACAAAACAAAATTACTAAAACTTTAACTAAAATTAAAGTGAAACCAGAAAACATAACAATTAGTGCTGTCAAATGATTGATTGCGATTAATTGCATCCAAAATAAAAGTTTGTTTACATAATATGTGTGTGTACTGTGTATATTTATGTATATATGAATACACACACATGCATGTATATATTTAACAAAAATTTATTATATATAAATATTTTATATATAAGTATAATATAAATGACACAGTACACACGCATATATTATGTAAACAACCTTTATTTTGGATGCAATTAATCACGACTAATCATTTGACAGCACTAATAAAAATTCAAACAAATATTCAAAATATTAATAAAAATTATAATAGCAGCTCAGTGACACTGTTAAAAAAAAGGATCATTATGAATTGTCATATTGTGACATTTTCATGACAGCTAAACAATTTACCTCCAGATTCTGATTATTGTAAAGCAAAAAAATGTAATAGTACTTTATCATTTAAATATATAATAAAATGATGTGTGTGTGTGTGTGTGTGTGTGTGTGTATATATATATATATATATATATATATATATATATATATATATATATATATATATATATATATATATATATATATATGTGTGTGTGTGTGTGTGTGCTGATATTTTGTTTAGCTAGAACTGAATGCAAAAATCAATTAATATTAGAATTAACATAAAACCTGAAATAGTTCAGTTTTGTTCTATAAATGCAGAATGTTGCTGTTCTATGTTCCAGTGCCAATTTTAGATCCAGTTCTGGATCAAATAGAATTCAGATCTAGAAACATTCGATTTACAGTATATTACCCATATTAATGTAATGCATGCCACTTTGTAATATAAGGGAATTAAAGCATATCACATTACTTCATTGCTTCACTTTGCAAATCATATCACACTCATATGTATTCTTAGATGTATATGACAATGTATGTATGCTGTGCATGAAATCAGATGGATAAAATGTGATCACTCAGGTTTTTATGGTACACACATGATGTACCAGTGCACATGTTCAGTATTAGTATCAAGATTTCTTCTTCAGACTTTCCATAACAGCATGGGCAGAGAAAACTTTCCAACTTTTGTTTGTGAATGCAACAGATTTCCACGATCTTACTGATAAAAAAGGAATTTAGAAGAAATGTTTTATCTCATCTTTCTTGAATTCTTCTGAAGATTAATGAAAAATTAATTGTTTATGCTTTCGCGTGTGTATTTTTAATTAGATAAATTCATGCTCTATCAAATCCCTGCCACTTTGTTTATACATTGTAAGATTTCAACTAAGAAAAGCAAGTGAATAATATATGTCATGATTTTCAAACAGGATCATGGTCATGTGAATGTTATTTAAACACTTGAAAATATAGGTCACAGGTCTCACGGTTTGGATGGGTAGAGATAAATAATGAACTATTTTTAGTTATGCCTGTCCTAGAAGTCACAGAGCTCAAAGTGCAGTCGTCGATATCAGGTTAAACGGATCTTCTCTGTGATATTAGATGTAGCTCCAGTAAAATTGCAGTTGTGAGGCGATTCCCCACATTAAAGGTACAATATGTAACTTTTTTTTTTTTTTTTTTTCAAAAATGAAGACATCATCGATCTTTTCTTCGAAAACGTGTTTTTGTTGTACCCTGATTCACGATGGTAAGCCTATTATAAGCATTTATATTTTAGACCTGTCGGGATGGTTTTCGCGGGGAATTTCATACATACGTCACTCGCCCGTGCCAGTCTCGTCATATCAGTAAATAGAGAGAAGTTGCTCCGGCTGCGTTGACGCGTGTCTGAGATAAAGAATATACACTAACAAGAAGCGACACTCTATAGAACGTTCCATTGCAGCACCGGCGCCCAGCAGCAGCCCTGCGTTTCCGCCATTCTGGGGTGAAAGCGAGTCGCAGTCCACTAGTTTCTATGGCAACATCAGCTGCTTTGTTAAAACAAAACGTACATTAAAGCTGAAATCCAACCTGAATGATGACAACAAAGAATAAATACTATCTCTAGTCATCATCAAATCCTGTTTTACAGTTTATTTTACACACTTTGTGTTTAAGTCTTCCACTTCTTTCACAAAACCTTTGCTCTCTAGAAACCCAGTCAGTTTGGGTTAAAATTCTTTTAAAAGGCTTATAAACACTGAATTAATACCAACATATGAAATTAAATTAAGGACATGCATCAGAAAAATTGGGAATGTTGGACAATTAATATGTATAACAGCTTGATTTTGCAGTGTTGTCTAATGTCCATTAAAGCAAAAGTGTCCAAAAGTGTGAATTATGCAATAACGGACACAGCAATGCATCATGTATTATAAGATTATTATGTTTGTTGCGTGATCCATTAAAACGTACAATATTTCAATTCATTACTATTACTCCACTAGGTCTGAAATATATTGTTCGCTGCAAACATGATGATCTTAAATGTATTAATTATTAATTTACTATTAATAAATGTGTAAAGTTGCATAAAATGGAAATACTCAAAGTAGGCTAACTACGTTACCTCAGATGGATGAATGGTTGGATTCCACAACTGGTAATAAAACATATATAAGACAACACAACATTTACTGTAGGAGCCATACAATTTACTGATGACTTAATTTTAAAAAACTGTTCTACTGCGCTTCTGATTTGGCAGTGAAATTCACCGATTTTGGGTGCGTAAGATGTGAGGGATTCAATGGTCCAGTTAGTATTTTCACCCCGTAATGGCGGCCGCGCTACCGGAGCGCCATCTAGTGGCTGTTACCCAAAAAATATCAAAGTGTCGCCTCTTGGGTTCTACTCTTTGTCTGAAGTTAGTTGCAGAGCCTAAGCGCAACAAAAATATATTATTCCGCAAAATGTATGCAATCTTGTTTTTAACCGCTAGAGGGCCAAAAGTTAAATACCTTTATCTGATAATCATATTCGTTCACCTTCCCATATTATCACATAAAGATGTGAATAAGATACATACAGTAAGTATTTAGACAAACAAGGCACACAAATATGCATTAGATTATTTAATAGCCTACAAAATGATTTTGGGAATATCTCTTTTGTTATAATGACAGTTGTGAGGCTTACATTAACAAAACCTGAATTTCTTGTTATATATATATATTTACGTTTGACACATTTTATTTTCTTTCAAACTTTGGAAATCCCCAAAAATTTCAGCTAAGTTTAAAGTGAATATTCAGATGCACAAAAGATAAACAAAACAACACCACATAAGAGAATTGTGCAAATTTATTTAAACTCTTCAGTTACAGAAGTTCTCTTGTGTCTTTAAGAACACATAATGTCCTTCAGCTGAAGACATTTTATCTCTAAAGTCAGTGAACGTTTAAGACGTGACACCCAACACCCAAAACACATACACAAGCTATTCATGTCAAAACTGCTGCGGCAGACACCAGCGTATCACGTGACAGCAGCAGAATGTGGAACAGATGCGCATGCGCGCGCCTCGAGCTGAATGAGATCAACATTCAGTAGGTCGGGAAAAAGGCAGAACAGACATTTGGACCACGATCCGGTTTCACTCATCCATCTCCAGTATGTGCGGCCTGATTCTGTGAAGCACAAAAAAAATGCATGAGGAATATTCGCAAAAAAATAAAAATATGCCTAAAATATGGGTGCATGTTATGAAAATTTGATCCCTGGTGGTTACATAAAGTGGGAGTTGGTGCGCAAAGAGGGCGGAAGACTTGCCTGGACATGTCTCTCAGCAAGTGTGCATTAAAACACATCTGATCATACTGACCTCGATCCGTGTTCCTCAGGAGGACGAGCTCTTGGTTCTCCTGCGTTTAATCTCACTGTTTTGCAGTTTTCCTGCTATTTTTCTCTCGTGCCCAGCTGGACAATGGCGATTAGTGTTCAGTCCGATCTCCTTCTTACTTCTGCCTTTCCCTCCAGCATGGCAGGGATATTCCTCCAGGTTATAATAGTCATATTGATCATAATGCGCTTCTTCAAATGACACTAATCTATCGATGTCGGCGGCCATGTTAGAGTATAGACACTTGCTGCACGAGCTCTTCCCTTCGCTTCTCTTCTGTGAGTAAACAAAGCTGATGTCACACAGTTTTCTGAAACGCGAAAGTCACGTGGGTATTAGAGCTCGTCGGTGATTGGCTGCATTTCTTGGCTGGACGCTGGGCCGTTTTTAGCCGTGCATCCATGCAAAAACAAAGCTCACTTCCGCATTTTCCTTTTTTATTCACAGAAGTACTATTGCTGTTTGTTACTTCTCATTACCCATCTGTTTTTTAATAAGTGTTCTAATCTTATTTGCGATTGCATTTTATACCTGAAACAAACAAAAAGAATACATAAAGATGGTTCCTCAAACCGTTTGCATGCACATTTACAAATCTTCAGTTAAAATAATATTGATTCATTCGACTGCAGGGTCATAATTAGTAATACAATACCATGCATTATAGTAATACCATGTTTTTTGGACATGCATCATAGTAATACTACGTTTTTGGACATGCACTGTGATAATACCATGTTTTTGGACGTGCATCATAGTAATACCATGTTTTTTGTACATGTATCATAGTAATACCATGTTTTTGGACATGCATCATAGTAATACCACATTTTTGGACATGCACTATGATAATACCATGTTTTTGTACATGCATCATAGTAATACCATGTTTTTGGACATGCATCATCGTAATACCATGTTTTTTGTACATGCATCATAGTAATACCATGTTTTTGGACATGCATCATAGTAATACCATGTTTTTTGGACATGGATCATAGTAATACCATGTTTTTGGACATGCATCATAGTAATACCACATTTTTGGACATGCACTATGATAATACCATGTTTTTGTATATGCATCATAGTAATACCATGTTTTTGGACATGCATCATCGTAATACCATGTTTTTTGGACGTGGATCATAGTAATACCATGTTTTTTGTATATGTATCATAGTAATACCATGTTTTTGTACATGCATCATAGTAATACCACATTTTTGGACATGCACTATGATAATACCATGTTTTTTGTACATGCATCATAGTAATACCATGTTTTTGTACATGCATCATAGTAATACCACATTTTTGGACATGCACTATGATAATACCATGTTTTTGTACATGCATCATAGTAATACCATGTTTTTGGACATGCATCATCGTAATACCTTGTTTTTTGGACGTGGATCATAGTAATACCATGTTTTTTGTACATGTATCATAGTAATACCACATTTTTGGACATGCACCATGATAATACCACGTTTTTGGACATGCACTATGATAATACCATGTTTTTGTACATGCATCATAGTAATACCATGTTTTTGGACATGCATCATAGTAATACCACATTTTTGGACATGCACCATGATAATACCAGGTTTTTGGACATGCACCATGATAATACCACGTTTTTGGACATGCACTATGATAATACCATGTTTTTGTACATGCATCATAGTAATACCATGTTTTTGGACATGCATCATAGTAATACCACATTTTTGGACATGCACCATGATAATACCACGTTTTTGGACATGCACTATGATAATACCATGTTTTTGGACATGCATCATAGTAATACCATGTTTTTGGACATGCATCATAGTAATACCACATTTTTGGACATGCACCATGATAATACCACGTTTTTGGACATGCACCATGATAATACCACGTTTTTGGACATGCACTATGATAATACCATGTTTTTGTACATGCATCATAGTACTACCATGTTTTTGTACATGCATCATAGTACTACCATGTTTTTGTACATGCATCATAGTAATACCACTTTTTTTAACACCAAATGCATCCATGCAAAAACAAAGCTCACTTCCGCATTTTCCTTTTTTTATTCACAGAAGTACTATTGCTGTTTGTTACTTCTCATTACCCATCTGTTTTTAATAAGTATTCTAATCTTATTTGCGATTGCATTTTATACCTAAAACAAAAAGAATACATATGGATACATAAAGATGGTTCCCCAAACCGTTTGCATGCACGTTTACAATTCTTCACTTAAAATAATATTGATTCATTCGACTGCAGGGTCATAATTAGTAATACAATACCATGATTTTGGACATGCATCATAGTAATACCATGTTTTTGTAAATGCATCATAGTAATACCATGTTTTTTGGACATGCATCATCATAATACCATGTTTTTTTGTACATGCGTCATAGTAATACCACGTTGTTTTTTAACACAAAATGTTTTGCATTCTTGGTTGAAGACAGGGAACTTTTAGAGAACCAAAGCAGTGCAATATATATAAACTGCAAGCATGTGCTGCAGCAGAAAGAAGCCACAGTGTGGCAGTGTTGCTTCACTACATGGTGTAACATTATTAAAGGGTTAGTTCACCCAAAAATGAAAATAATGTATTTAATTACTCACCCTTATGTCGTTCTACACCCGTAAGACCTTCGTTCATCTTCAGAACACAAATTAAGATATTTTTGATGAAATCCGATGGCTCAGTGAGGCCTCCATAGACAGCAATGCCATTCAAACTCACAAGGTCCATAAAGGTACTAAAAACATATTTAAAACAGTTCATGTGAGTTCAGTGGTTCTATCTTAATATTATAAAGCGATAAGAATACTTTTTGTGTGCCAAAAAAACTTACAACAATATCTATATGGGCCAAGTTCAAAACACTGCTTCGGAGCTTTATGAATCGAATCAGTGAATCGGAGTGCCAAAGTCAGGTGATTTCAGCAGTTTAGCCATTTAATAGGAGATCCGAATCACTAATTCAATACAAAAGATTCATAAAGCTCAGAAGCAGTGTTTTGAAATCGGTCCACATAGATAATGTTGAAAATTCGTTATTTTTATTTTTTGTTTGTTTGTTTTTGGTGCACAAAAAGTATTCTTATCACTTTATAATATTAAGATAGAATCACTGAACTGAACTCACACGAACTGTTTCAATGTTTGTATGGATCTTGAGAGGTGCAGTAACATTGCTGGCCTCACTGAGCCATCGGATTTAATAAACAATATATTAATTTGTGTTCTGAAGAACACTTTAATGCCAACATGTCATTATGTTGGCTTGACAAAGCTGAGATACTGATCTACTATTTGAGCTTCTTATTCTTCTTCTGAGACTAAATTTTAAACCATATCTACCTAGAGACCCACCAGACCTTCAGACTGTTCTCACTCTGGTTGCTGTATCTTTTCTAACTGATCCGTCTTACGATTTTTGTTAAACGGATTATCAAAACTATGAAAAGTCCAGTAAACTTTCATTGAGGGGGTCAAGACTTTTGCACAATAAGACTTACACAGGATTTAAGCTGTCTATCACTAGCAAAGCTTATGCTGCCTTCACGTGCTATAGGCAGTTTGATAATTTCCACTTCTGAAGTCGTGATTACGAGCTTATCGCATTCAAGTTTCGACATGAGAGGGCGTTCATGAGCAATATTTTACCTAGGAAACTTGTACTTACAATAACTCCAAGAGCTTGTGAAGCCGGCATTGATGACCATCCTTGGACAACATGCTAGTAACATGCTACTCGTATTAGGAACATGCTAATTCATGCAAGCAATGTGCTAATTATGCTAACAATAGGCTAGCAACATGTAAAAACATGCTAAAAATGTGTTAAACCATGCTAATGTGTTAAATCTTAGGTACGTCCCAATTCACGTACTTATGCACTATTCTATGATGTTTTTAAGTAGCTACAAATAGTGCGAGTAGTGCATTCACACAGAAAATTCCAAAAAGAAAAAGTGCACTTTAAATACCCGGATGATGCACTAAATTAACGGAAAAAACGAAGTGTGGAATGTTGGACACTTCATGCACTCACTGTCGCAGCTTTAATTACGTAGCGGAGGGGGAGGGGGGATCAGGCTCCATTGTTAAATGAAAAAATAACCTTATACAATTCACGCACTACATGAATGAGTACATAGTGCATAAGTACATAGTGTATAAGTGCATAGTGTATAGTGCGTCATTTGGGACGCAACTCATGTTAGAAACATGCTAGCAATGTTATAATTAATGCTATTAATATGCCAATCCAAACTAGCAACGTATTAAATCATGTTAGCAAAAAATGTTAAATCGTGTCAGCATCATGCTAGCAACATGTTAACTTATGCTAGCATCATGCTAGCAACATGCTAATCATGTAACATGTTAAAGGGTTAGTTCACCCAAAAGTGAAAATAATGTCATTTATTACTCACCCTCATGCCGTTCCACTCCCATAAGACCTTCATTCATCTTCGGAACGCAAATTAAGATATTTTTGATGAAATCCGATGGCTCAGTGAGGCCTGCATAGCCAGCAATGACATTTCCTCTCTCAAGATCCATTAATGTACTAAAAACATATTTAAATCAGTTCATGTGAGTACAGTGGTTCAATATTAATATTATAAAGCCACGAGAATATTTTTGGTGCGCCAAAAAAACAAAATATGACTTATTTAGTGATGGCTGATTTCAAAACACTGCTTCAGGAAGCTTCGGAGCGTTATGAATCAGTGTGTCGAATCATGATTTGGAGTGCCAAAGTCACGTGATTTCTGGTATTTTGACACATTATCCGAATCATGATCCGACACAAAAGATTCATAACGCTCCGAAGCTTCATGAAGCAGTGTTTTGAAATAGGCCATCACTAAATAAGTCGTTATTTTGTTTTTTTGGTGCACCAAAAATATTCTCGTGGCGTTATAATATTAATACTGAACCACTGTACTCACATGAACTGATTTAGATGTGTTTTTAGTACATTATTGGATCTTGAGAGAGGAAATGTCATTGCTGGCTATGCAGGCCTCACTGAGCCATCGGATTTCATCAAAAATATCTCAATTTGTGTTCTGAAGATTAATGAAGGTCTTACGGGTGTGAAACGTCAAGAGGGTGAGTAATAAATGACATTATTTACATTTTTGGGTGAACTAACCCTTTAATGTCTGTTATGCACAGTTCAATTCATCACAATTCAGCCATTTCTTTATGCATGCAAACACACATAATGTATACAAAAATGAATACAACAACTCTCCATGATGAAATCATTTTTGTTATCTTCTAACTAGCATCAGATATAAAATCGAAATAATTATTAAGGCATTTATTCATTCATTTATTCAATCATAAACTCCTTTATTCATATTCAAGTTAAAGTGATCACACTTTATATAATAATATTATATAATAATAATATTATATATATATTATATAATATTATGCAAGTTAATCAAAAGTCTTTGTATAATATATACCCCCCTGCAGCTTTATTACAACATGCGGGTGTGTAATCAGAGTGCAAAGGGCCGCACAAAGATACCCTGAATCTTGTTTTATTATAAAGGCCCCCACTGACACAAGAATGGCGAGACGCTTGCTAGACACGCCCCGGTCTAACACACCACGCCTACATTAAAATCTAGTCCCGCCCTCTGGTGTGGTGACACGTCCCGACGCTTTTCCACGTCGCGCGCCCAACGGTTGAGGCAGGGGAGGCTGCGCGCGTTCGTGCAAAGGCCGGGAAAAAATGGCGGCGCCCGTCTTGCGAGTGTCCACCCCTCGCTGGGAGCGGATAGTCCGGCTGCTCGTGTGTCTCTCAGGAATTCTGATATCCCTGTACGCATTCCATGTGGAGAGGGAAAAGACCCGCGACGCCAATTACCGCGCCATGTGCGACCTGAGCAGCTCCATCAGCTGCTCTAAAGTCTTCACGTCCAGGTGAGAGAGAGAGGGACTGTGTGTCAAAACCTAGCGAGTTCCCTACCTAGACAGCGTTTGTGGCTGTCATAGGCGTGGTTCGAGCGTTTGAAAACAACGTTTTGACCCCTTTTGAATGTTTTGAATCATTTATGCGCGTTCCAGAGTTTAAGTGCGAGTATAAATATCTGAAAATAATGTCTAGGTAAGGGAGTTCGGTAGGTTTTGAGACACAACCGGAGAGTCGCTCCGGGCCGCTGACTGACTGAGAATTTAATAGCAATATTAGCTTTATATTTATGGTCTTTTCTTTGAAAAGCTTATTGGTGTAGCATGTACATATGGATATACATGAAACGACATTCGTTTAAAGCTGTATTTGAATGAGGCTTTTGTCTTATGAACAGAAACACAGTGCGATAGCAGCTAATGCTAACTGTGCTAATGTGTGAATGAGTTCAATATCAGAGCGCTGAATGTTGTAATAATGTGTGTAATTATACACAGATGATGTCATATGCGTTTATTGTGTAATTAACTCGATTGTGGTCTCGGGATGAAATCAAAGACTCGTTTATGTATGAGCATCTTCAGCTAACTTGACAGCACATCAATTGAATGAGTACAACAGGCTGTTTCATGCTTATCATTTTCATAAAATGTTTGTTTCTCTTCATATTTTGCGTATTATCAGCCCCTTTAAGTGCAGCATTCGTCTCCCTCGAGAATTTTTAATTGTTTCATTGATGTGTGAGGCTGAAGAAGTGGATGAGTTTGATCAGCAAGGGTTCAACTTTGTTTTAGTAACCTTTGAAATCAGTTTGGTTTATTTATGAGACGTCAGTTCCTGATTTTACTGCTAAAGGATACTCCCTCACACATCATCAGACCATTAATGGTGTGGTTTAGCAATTATTTATAGCGCTTACTTTATTGTTATGGTACAAACTGTATACCATATAAAATATATATAGGGTTGGGATGATACACTTATCACATTGATTCAATACTGTCAAGATATTTGGGTGAAAATACGATATGCATTGTGATTAAGAATTGCGATTCTACAAGTATTGCGATTTTTGTTTGTTTTTTTTAACTCTAGACCATGAAAAGTTGAATGATACACTTATTGGCTGCAGGTCGTATACAATAGAATAAACATACAAATAAAATAAACACTGCTTTTCATGTTTTCCAAGTAAGTCTAACACTAATTTTCAGGTAGAGAAAATTAATAATCACATGTAAAATAATACTGCGCATAAAGTAAATATTAAATATAGATACAAAAGTTATTCAGTGAAGAGCAGTCAGTGATTTTTTTTCTTTGTCCTTTGTTGTTTGATTAACAGATTTATTAGGCTGCTGTCACTTTAAGAGAGGCACGGATCCAATGTACTGTTACACAACTGTTTGTTCATTTAAAGAAGTCATGAACTGCGTTGTTTTATAAAGTTTCCTGGCATGCACTTATAATGTTAGTATGCTTCTTACTGGATGGAACTGAAATAAATGCTTTGAATGTTGCGATCCTATCGGACTTATGATAGCAACCCGAGTCGTAACAAAGCACTGTTCGCCAGAGGAGAACTGGCCCCCCGACTAAGCCTGCTTTCTCCCAAGGTTTTTTCTCCATTTTAACACCTATTTGCCACTTGTTTGCCACCTGATGTCACCTGTTGGAGTTTGGGTTCCTTGCCGCTGTCGCCTTTGGCTTGCTTAGTTGGGGACACTTGACATTTGACTTGACATTTGATATTCAACAGTGCTTTGATCTGCCTGCATTGACACTATTCTTTAAGAGCTGCTGTGCAGCCAAAATAATGTACCAGTTATCAATGTAAAGCTGCTTTGACACAATCTACATAGTAAAAAGTGCTATATAAATAAAGGTGACTTGACTTGACTACATCAAAAATCATCATAATTTAGAAATAAAAGGCATTTTTCCTACCCTGATTTGAGCCCTCTGATTTCAGCACTCTGTTCTAAGGGGCGTGTCTGCTGTGAGACTTCAGTGTAAACGCCCACTGCTGTGATTGGATAACATATTTGCATATGAACTAGCTAAGTATTACTCTCTCAAACTTTTAGCACATTTTTACTATTACATCTACAAGTGTTGAAATAGATTTATAGCATTTAGATCTATGGCATTATATTTAGATCGTGGCATGAAAGGTTGCAGAGATGAACATTGTAGCCAATCATCACAGACATGTTGTTGAGCTCATGAAAACAGTGATCTCGTCATTGAAACTCAATTTCTGCACACTAACGAATGCTTTCATCATAACTAACAGTGCAAACACACTGTAACTAAGAGATTTGTTGAATAAAGTTGGAGTTTTGGCCCGAGTACAGAACTCAGACACTGATAAACTAAAGTGCTGTTTGATTGACAGCTCCAGCGATTGTAAAGGGAGCGTTCTATATATAATTTAATCACCGTTTAAATAACAGATTATTTTCATCCTACTAAGAGAAACAATGTGAAGTTGGTCGTTTAGTCACTGGTTTGATTTACTGACACACAGACAAAGATCATCTGACTGTACATGAATCATTAATATCAGATCAGGCATTAGAATGAACACAGTTACTGACATGTTGTTGCATTACTGTCGAGTCCATAGCGTAAAAGTCTGCGCCGAAATGCGATTGATTTACCAAAGAATCCACAGTGAAATGTACCAAATACATATAAATAAAGCTGAGACATTCACATTGTTGAAAATAAATATCCATATTCCTAGCATTAGGATCCTTTGAAAGGTAATGTTGTTTTAGTCCTGTATCACTCTTCTCTCCTCGTCGTCTTTAAATGGTTAGTGGGCGTGGCTAATGTTGCAATGATGCAGTAGGCATTGATTTCTTCTGTGGAGGCGGAGTTTCACCTATCAATGTCATAGATAGGCACATTCCAGGACGAGTCGTTCACTGGGTCTGGTGTCAATAAAAGCTTTTATTGGACTAACAAGGAAGGAAGTTTTCAGTTCTGAAACTTACAGAACCTCTTATGTATCAAAAGCTCAAGGAAAAGTTGATTTCTCAAATTATGACCCCTTTAAGATATAACAGACTTTGTTTACAATGATGTAATTTTGTGTGAATGGGTCTTTTCGAGCGCAAGAAGACGTGAAAGAGCTCAATTCAGCATTTGCATGCTGTCTGAGAAGTGGCTTTCTGGGCGCACACTTCGGATGTGTACGCACACAAAACTTCACGCTATTGAATTGAGTTCATACATTGAACTATGTATGTATGCATGCATGCATATATGTAAATGATTTGTATATTTTTATAATATATAATATATCTATCTCCAGGTCCAGATTTTAATTTATTTTGTTTGCTAAAGAAGTTTTGTTTTACCTGTTGATTCAGCAGTAAGCTCACTTCTTTCAAGCAACTTGTTGAGCTTAAAGGGAAAAATGTGGTTGTCAGGACAGTCATGTGAAGTTTCCACACACTGACACACTTTCAGGAAAACATCATTTGATGAAACGCAGATGGAAAACAAATCACATGCTTACCAAGATCATATCAGCATAGATCAGCTGTCCCAGTGGATGATTTTTTTTATATTTTTGTCGTTCTTTCACTTATTGAGATGACAGGAGACTGACAGTACTGCTTTGGATGTGCTTCATGTGTCTTGCAGATCTGGTATTAATAGAGTTTCCTCCTTTATCTGTGAATCTGTAGATGTGCCCACTCATCACTGAGAGAAATAGGACAGCATTATATATTATGGTCACTTATGTTATTACCATCAAGTGTAGTTGAAGAGATACAAAAGCTGTGCATGTCTAAATCTATGAAATTGTCTGTGGTGATTGCGTTGTTTGCTCAGAGGGACGTCCCGGGCGTTCAGCAGAGAAAACAACCAAACAAAACCCCAGCCGGGTGAAGGTTTTCGGGAACGTTACATAATCAGGCTTAAGGTCTCGCTCTTAAAGGCAACCAGCAAGTCTTTATTGTGCAGCAGATCCGACTTCAGATGATTAGATGGCTTTAGTTGATCAAGATCTTTTGCTATGTTTCACCACTAATTAATCAGTCACTCCGTTGGGAAACACTGATGATCATTGAGTCTTGACTGCGCTGCTGTCTAAAGGTTTGTGAAAGTATTTCTGCAGGAGAATGATGTTATTTTGTGCTGTAAGTGGTGCATGTATTGTATCAGAATTTGATTTATAGAGAATTTATAGAGAGAAACAGTTGTTATGGTAGTAAACATCCTACTTATTTTCTCCATAGGGAAATTGATTTTTAACAGTAATGTACGAAACTTTACAGACGTGTAGCCAGACGGCAGAAGGTCTGGGTTTCATAGCAGCTTTAATTGGCCAAGAACCACTGAAAAGGCTGCCTGACTGACATGTAAAGCAACCAATCACAGTTTTTGTTCAGCGTCATGTTTAGGGGTGTGGAAATCTGATGCCCCTGCAATAACAGACCAGTGCGTAAAACTCTTGGTTTATGCCTTGAACCTCAAATACTTCACATACTTTTGAAAATCGGGCGTTTAGTTGATCCTGATAAGCGTTCATTGTCACAGTTAAAAATGCAGCGGCTTTCTATTTTCATGAGGGGGTTTCGCTTCATGGTGGCTTTTTTTCCCAAGTGAACCGTTAAAGGGTTAGTTCACCCTAAAAAGAAAATTATCCCATAATTTACTCTCAAGCCATCCTAAGTGTATATAACTATTTTCTTTCAGATGAACACAATCTGAATTATATTTAAAAATATTCTGGCTCTTCCCAGCTTTATAAACGTAGTAAACTTTATTTATTAAATATAAATAAAGTTTATATTTAAAACTTTATAAACTAAAATAACTAGCCTGATGTGATGCAGGATGTAGAAGGATGTTTTGGGAGTATGTTGGTGAGTCTTGTAAAAGTGAAGAATTTGTTTGGTATGCAGACCTTGCCTGCTAGGAATCGACACAATGAAGCTTTGATGCAATATTGTTACAGAATCATGATTGTACTGCTTTATTATTCATGTGTGGGACATATGGAAGAGATTGGGCATGACCTCAGGTGTTTGGCATGGTTCAATCTTTGATGAATCCGTTGGCAGGAAGTTATGAAGCAGAAGCTGCTCTCCAGTGTTGTGTTACTCACCTTCTTCCTCTTCAGGGTTAGATTAAAGAAAAGGTTTCAGGATTTTCAAACACTTAGAGTTGGAATCCGGTTGCTATGTTTTCAACCCGCTTTTGGTAGCATATGTACATGAACAATGTTTACTCATTCTCCGTGTTACATGGACCAAGAAATTCTTGTTTATTTGTCAGCAAAAGTCTTACAAATATTCAAATGATCACAGATGTACTGGGATAAAAGTTTATAGTTTGGATATAAACACTGATGTCTACAGAAGCGATACAAATAGAGTAACTTGGTGCTTCAAATGACGATTGCATCAATTACATCGTTACGCCACTAGGTGGTGACAAGTGACTTAAAAATATGTCATTGAATCATGCAGCTCTACTTCACTTGAAACAGAAAGTAGCTTGCTCCCGCTAAACGTTTACTCTTTGATTTCTTGCATTTGGGAACAATACAAGTCGACACCATTATGACTAAAAGTTTGCGAAGAAGTATTTCCTACTAAAGCAAGGCGGTATTTGACTCTGGGAAGTGTATCCATAGCAGACTGGTGGGAGTGGCTTCAGACGTCAACATGCCCAGTGCATTATGGGTGCTGAAGTTTGTCTATCTATTTGGCAAAAGGTAAGAAAACTAGCCTAGAGTTTTCTCTAGTCAAGTAGCACCAATATCAAACACTTACGCCTTTCTACTGTATAGGCAGCCAAGTTTTATTGAAAGCTCATTTTGCAAGTATCCCTTTAAGTTGTTTACCTTTTAGCTCTTTATTATTTTACTGTATAATGCTGAAATGAGTCTTGTTTTGTGATAGTCAGACAACATGAAGATTATTTTGCCTTATTGATATTGTTTTAGCCAATTTCTTTGCAGAGAATTATGACAAAAAGTTAAATTGTCAGAAACTGAGATAAATTGTGAAATAAAAAGTCGCAATTAGAAAATGCTTTGCGATGAACTTTGGTTGAAAACCTTATTCCAAGATGACTGACACGAGAAATGTTTGTTATATACTTGATATAACTAAAAAATAGTAAATATAATTCAGTTAAAGTGGACTATTTTACCCAATATTTATGTTTGCCATGTTTGGACTGCAAATGTCACATCCATATGCTGGAATTGGACGTGACTGGAAACCACCACATTTCTCCTTTGTTGGTGTAATTTCAAACAATTTGGGTCAGAAATATCTGTTCGCACCAATGAACAGAAACTGTTCTCTTTATATGCTGCTGTTTTGATCATTGGTTTTGATTTAGGCCAAATATTCTGTCATAATTTGTCTTTGTTCCCAAGAGCAACCCAGAGCGCTGGAATATTAGTATATATTTTTAGTTCTCATCTCTCATGTTGTCTGCTTTCGACTTCTGCTTCTTTACTCTTTCTCTCTGTTGTGTTTTCGTCTTCTTTCTAGATGGGGTCGAGGATTTGGACTGTTAGGAACCATTTTTGGGAACGACAGTGCAGTAAACCAGCCAAACAGTGTCTATGGAATTTTCTTTTATGTCTTTCAGCTGTTACTAGGTAAGAACATCATAAACTGCACTAATCTGCAGTTAATGCCACTGTTTTACATAAACCGGTACTTTATAGGGATGCACCAGTATGGAAATTATGTCATAATAAATATTATTTTATGGCCAGAATCTTGATACATTAAACTAACATGTCCATCTGATGAATGTCTTTGGTCATTGCGTGCATAAAGTTGATACATGCATACAGTATAATCGTGTAGGGCAATATCAGCTGCTTGATTGCTCGCATAAAGTGTAAACTATATTATCGCCCAGCTCTTATCCAATAAATGCAACTATAAACCAGATATTAAGATATTATAAACATTAACTTCATGTTTTTCTGTAAAGCTACTTTGAAACAATGTGTATTGTGAAAACTCTATACAAATAAAATTGACTTGATTTGATTTTGGCTTCCGACAATTATGAAAACAAGATAAATATTATGTTTTTTAGTAGTTTTTTAGTAGGTTGAGGAAGTTCACTACAACATAGGTAATCTTATTAGGGGTTCAAGCATATATATAGCGCTAAAATCCAATTGTAATTGTTAAAATTTTCAAAGATCAGCATTCTCCCCTAAAAGTGATCGGGCAGACCAAACCGTAAGTTGTAGACGTTTGAAACTTTGAGGGCTGGTAGAACTCACACCATCTACATCGTCCCCAAGGCTCGCCCCGATCGGCCTGACGGGGCGCTACAGCGGTCAAAAGTACGAAATGGCTCTATCAGAAATTTTTGGGTATTTTGGATTTTTTTGAAAAACCTACTTTTGCAAACTAGTCTGATCTGAACCAAACCAGTGCAGCAAGGTTCTCTGGAGGCTGACAGTCAATAATTATCAAAAAAAGTTAAAATTTCGATTCACGGCCTCTATGGGCTGCCAAAACGTTCGAAGTGAAATTGTAAAACTTGTGAACGAAATAAGAGAGTTTCACCAGACTCCGAATGGGCTCAATCTTTGGTCACAGTAAAAAAAATAAAAATAAAATTGTGGCGATTGGCCACTTGGTGGTGTTATAACAAGATAAAAGACTAAAAATGATTATAACTACTTAACTGTTAGTCTGATTGACTTGAAAATTGGCATGCAGTGTCTTTGTCCAAGGTGCCATGATTGTCTATGAGGACATTGGTGTATCTTAAAAAACATGTCCTCCATCGGCCAGTTAAGTTTGAGCACCTATTAGACAAGGTTAACAGAGGCCGATTGGAATGATGCTTGGTAGGCATGTTCAAATCGTGGTCCTAGAGGTTTGTGAGAATTTTGAAAGAAAAATCGGCCACTGGGGGGCGATAACACATTTTAAAAATGATTGTATTTTAAGCAAAGTTTCTCACATACACACAATATGCATATCATATGTTAGATCTCCTCATTCTGAACAACTTTGCCTCAAGAACCACTGCTGTCAATCAAATTGTTTTAATATTTGAGAAAAAAAACTACTTTTGCGAACTTGTCCTAGAATTTTCGCTCAACCTCAATAAAACCGCTGGACTCTCTAGATCAATAATTATCAAAAAAAAGTTCAGTTGTACCCTTTGGGTAGCTATAACAGGGTCATTTAGAAAATGGGCGTGGCAAAATATACTCAAAAGGCTATAAATCGTAAACGAAAGCTAAAAACTTCACGAGCACATGCGACATATGATTCTAAACAAGCATGCAAACATAGCTTGTGCTATAACCATATACTTCCTATGGTAAATTGCCTGTATTTCCTGTAAATGGTCTTCCATCTATGATCTAAGTGGTTACATGCTTGATAAATAAAACATATCTTTTTATGCAAGTGCTTAAAGGCCTTAATGCGCTTGAACACTGTTAATCGCTGCATTTTATTTTGATTTCATTTTTTTTTATATATATTTATTTAAATGTGTATATAACATATATATTGGTTCATTTATATTTATTTAAAAAAAAAATCAGTTTAATTATATTCAAATATCAGTGAAATCCACTGTTAAAAAGAAAATTAAAAATATAAATGAATAATTAAAAAATACAATAAAATAAAAATAGGTGATGTTTCCAAGTAATCATGATCTCAATCTTGGCCAAAATGATCTTGAATTATGATTTACGCAGCCATAATTTAAACACAAGAACACACATGGTGTTTCCAGCCCCTTAAACTACATTTACCAGTGTGGGAATGCTGTTGAAACTAACACTGATAACATTCCTGTCTCTGTCAGGGTTTGTTTGTGAAACACCTGATAGTTCACATCAGTTGAACTGTACATGCAGTGTACAGTGTCTGATATCAGCCAGAGATGAATGTTAACTCATATCGTTTCCTGAAACAGGATTGATAAAAATACTGTAAGGGACGTGTAAGCGTCTCAGGTTTTCAGTCTCACAGAACTCTGAGTTATCGCCCTCACTTGCCCATGTCTGTCACTGCTGACAGGTGAAATCTCTTAGCATTTCAGTGATAAAGCACAGGTCAAACATTCAAAACCTTAGTTTAACCCCACAACTCTTGTGCACCAGTCTCCGGTGGTCTCCTCTCTGACTATGTGTTTGAGTTACTGCTGTATCAGTTTCTCTTGCGTTTCTCATTCCTCTCGTCTGGATTATCGTAACTAAAACTATTAAAACATTTGTGTCAAGATGGAGTGCAACAGTCAGGTTCCGGAAGTAAAAACTCCATTTATTTTCTCCATAGGGAAATTGATTTTGAATGGTAACTTATAAACCTTTAAAAACAGACATACTGTGCGCTCCGAGGTTGTTAATTGATGGTATTTGCTTCTGCTGAAGATGTCGACCTGCATTATTTCAGCTTATTTTTTTAATAAAAGTGTTTAACAGCAGAATATTACACCAATTACACCAGAATTACACAGAAAATTACACTAATTATAGTTGAAAAAATTAACACATGCCAGAATAACTCTTTAGCTTCGCCCACTCCTATGAAGCACTGCGAATGATGAAACTGAGTCAATCTCTCTAGGCTCTCAAAATACTTAAGTATGTGTGTTTTATATATTTTTTGCAATGCTTCATGGGATTGTAGTCCTTTCCCTCACTAAAGCCGTTTAGTACACAGTCTTGAACCTTTGTATTTTTGTCTGATTTTTGCTTAAAATCAAATTGTGTAGTGTTGTGATTCACCTCGCAGCTGGTTAGTTTGGTTCATGGCTTATAACACTTTAACAAAGACTTTTTTTAAAATCCCTATGGGAGAAATGAATGGAAAAGTTACTTCCAGAACCAACTCTGCTAAAAAAGAGAGTGGGTGCTAATGCACTCTATTGATATAAAGCTGAAATAAAATAAAATATAAAATATTTGATGAAAAATGTTATTAAATGAAAATTAGAATTGTTGTCTTTGCAACTAACTGAAATAAGTTTGTTATAGCACTAAAATTACTAACTTTAAATAAAGTAAAACTAAAACCTAAACCTAAATATAAAAAAAAAAAAATTAAACTATAATTAAAATGAAAACTGAAAAAAAATAAATAAAAAAAATAAAAGCTAATTCAAAATATTATTAAAAACTATAATATTATACTAAAATAACACTGCAGAATTACATGTTTTCATGTATAATTTGCTGGTTTTGGGTCATCTTCACCAGACATGATCGGATGGATCGAATGCAACCCGTCAAATTTCAACCTCAAAACTGGAAAATACATAATATTTTGCATAAAGAAAATTTTTTTTTTTTTTTTTTTGCACAGTGTCAATTATTTTCATGATAATTAACCACATTCCCTTCAAAAATGCAAATAAAATATATTATTAACATTTTGAAGCATTTATAAATAATAGTAACATTTGATGTACTACTTTTATGTTGATTTAAATTAAAAGTATTTTAATAATATTTTACTATTTTTATTATTAGTTTTTAAGATACTGTATTATAGTTATGAGAGTCTCATCTTTTGGAAAAATAAAATTAAAGCCATTCATTTAATTAGTTTTACAATACGGCCACATTACAGTAATTGGAGGAAAATGTGCTAAACTGTCATGAAAAATGATGTTGCCATTTCAAAAAAAATCTTTTTGCTTTTGGGACTAAATGTGATCCGGACATGTTTTTGTGAGATGAGCTGAAATAACTACAACCTTAGTTTGCAAACTATCATAGACATCACAAACAAACAGATATGCATGTTACGTGTGATAATGGCAGTGTGAAATATTTTCATCACCCTTAAACCACCACAAAAATGTAAGCTAAAAAAAAAAAATCTACAGAAACTAGTTGGCCTCACTAATTGGCTACTCGGTTGTTGGATGACTAGCTGACCATCCTGACCGATTCCCACGCGCATGTCTGCCTCACAATGTCCCGTTGCTTCATTCCTCAGCGGTCATGTGGGCTTTGCTGACTCAAGTTCTTCTGCGTGTTTGGCTCTGCTGATCTGTCCTCAGGTTCATTGTGCTTCTAAAACTGGACACTGAAGTCTTTCTTCACACTATTGCAGCACATTTGCATAATGCCAACATGCAGTTGGCTCTCTGATGGACGGTTATAAGCGTGAAACCGTTTTGCTCTTCCTATAAACGGTTTTACATTTTACTGTGCAGTTTCTCTTCTTATTTTCTTATCAACGTGAATGAATGGAGAGGCTGTTGGCTCAATTACTCAAACGAACGGCAAAACCTACTGAGATGCCTTCTAGGGTGGCAATTTAAGACAGCATTGTGACACTTCCAGTTTGCTATGGCAAATATTTGATAATAGTTTTTTCATGCACTGGTCAATTTTGAGATTTTGCTTCCATAACGTGTCGTCTTTCAGACTAGTGGAAAGAAAACATCCAAAGATTAGTGTTTATTTTAGTACATTTATTTAAACAACAATTCGGAAAACTTGTAATACAAACAATTTGTCATAATGTTGTTAGATCTATTAGATAAAATTTACTTTTGGTGTCTTGCCTTAATGGTTTAATTAAACTTTAATCAGAAATTGTTTTAATACGATTTAATACTTTAACAATAATAGGTCCCTATGAAATCATTCTTATTTATTAAGTATAGCTGCAAAAAAGCAGTTAACGGGGTTAAAGTGCTTTAAACACTTGCATAAAAAATATTGTGTTTTATTTAGCAAGCATGTAACCACTTAAATCATAGACGGAAAAGACCATTTACAGCCAATACAGGCAATTTACCATAGGAAATATATGGTTTTAAAAGCTTTTTAACAGTAATAGAGGTTGAGCTGAAAACCTAGGACTAGTTTGCCACTAGTTTGGACAGTGGCGGTCATAGAGGCAAAGTTGGCAAAAGCTCTAGGGCAGTGGTTACCAACCTTTTTTTATGCCCACCTCCTCTCCGAATCAACACTGCAAGGCCCACCCACCCACCACTTTTTTTTTTTTTAATTTACAAAAACATTTGTATTCTAGTGTTATTTTTAGCCCCATTATTTTTTTTTTTTAAGGAAGAAATTCAAGATAAATTCAAACCTTTTTAGCAACAATGGTTTTCTTTATCCAACTGAGAGATGTAGTTTGCGTATCCTATGTTCATGAAGCAGTTGGACATTTTAAACTACCGTTTTAAACGTTCAGTCTGTATTTCACAGCAGCATGATGAGAAACGACCTGGGCTGATCCGAAACAATCGCAGAATACGTACGAGAGAGGTGGTACTTTGTTTTAAATGTATTTTTTTTTTTTACATTTATTTAATTTCTCTTCTAATGTAACATATTAATAATAAAATTAATGAATTATAACAATATATTTAAATTCATTTTAAGTTATCTCACAGCCCCCCTGGAGGATCAGTAGCCGCGTTTCCACTGCCGGGCCAAAGGCGGGCGTGCTAGTGCGTGCCAGGGCCGGTCGCGTTTCCACTGTCACTTCCGGGGCTTGATCATGCCTCTTTGGTGCTTCCTCGGTGCCAAAGGCACAGGTTTTTCTGCCCACCAAAAAAATTGGTCCAAAGCGGGCCAGCTGGGGCTTGAGGCGCGGTCGAGGTGAAAGGCGGAGCTAATCGTAGTCAGGTGATGGTCTACACACTGAAATGGGTTGGGTTGTGTGACGTTTGATCAAGGGAGGTGTGTTTAAAGGTGGTTTTTAGATCAGCGCTGCGGAGCTAGCGGACCGACAGTGGAAACGCAACTTGATTTTGGCCTCTGTGCCTAAGGTCTGTGGCCAAAGACACCGCGTGCGAATTTTCAAGTCAATCCGACCTAGGGTTGTGTATTTATAGACATTTTTTTTTTGTGTTCCTTTTCCTATTTTTTCGCCACATCCTTTCTCATATGTCCACAAAATGAGCTCTTACACATATGTGTCAAGTTTGGTGAAAATAACTCATTCCGTTTTCGAGCTCTGCCCACTTTGAACGTTTTGGAGGCCCTTATGGTGCGTTCACACCAGACGCGAATGAAGCATTAAGCGTGAGTGATTTACATGTTAAGTCAATGCAAAGACGCAAATAGACATCCTGCGCCTTGATTTGTGCGAATGAGGTGGAAATTCATGCCGTGTTAACCAATCAGGAGCTTGCTCTAGTAGTGACGTGATTACGACGTAGCGAGTGGAGGCAGAAATCTGAAACAACAATGGAGGACAAAATCATCATCGCTGTATGATACATCTTCATACTTTTATAGAAACAGAAATAAAAAGATCTTGCTTGAAAGAAAGTAAGTGAGGAGGTTGGACAATCTGGTAAGTTGTTAAAAACGGGCTTTACTCAATTTGAGCTATATATATATATATATATATATATATATACATATTGAGACTACAAGCTAGCTAAAGATGGCAAATTTAGCTTATTCGCCGTATTTTACAACTACTTTCTCGATGACGAGTTGTTTATTCAGAGGAAGTGTGCAGAAAGAAGTGGAAGAGTCTGGGACACATATTTAAAGGAGAGGGAGAGCACCTCTCATGACACAGGTTTGAATTATACTTGCGGTGGTAGCCGGGCAAAAAATCCTCCTATTACCCACGTCACAAAAATGGTCTACTACATGTGACAAACAAATAATGTGTGATTTTTATTTATTGAAATTAATTTTAATTACATAACATATTACATTTAATTACATACTAATATTATGCATTATTATGCATTGTAAATTATGCAAAATTATTGAATGTATTATTTAATGTAAGCATTTAAATGGTTCACCTTTTCCTATGTTCTCCTTGCTGTCATATAGTGTCTCTCTCAGTGAATGGGACACAGATTTTACTAGTAAAATTTATAAAATGAATAATATATGTGTCAAATAATGTTCTTAGTGTTTTCTTCCTGTGAGAGACTACAATAATTCACTATGAATTAAATGGAAATCAAATTAAATATAATTTATTGTGTAACCAAAATACCAATAATGCCCAAAAGAAAAAGAAAAAAACTTAGCTTGTGACTTTTAATTGTAAACAAGCCCGAAATACACCGGGACTCTTATTTTGAAATGTCTGTACTATTGCAGGCTGATCCTTCAGATTCTTACAGTCGTCTAAAACATTTTATATAAAGGCCATGAAGTAGACATTGTAATAATTCATCAACTTGAGTTCATTAGCAATCGCTTGGCATAAATCTGCGCTTTTCATTGATTGAGAATCACTTTGAAGCAGTCTGAAGCTCTGTTGCGCGAGCTTGTAGAAAGCGCAACAGCGCCCCCTTGTGACTTTGCAAAATGCAGCACCCGTTTGAATGTTAGCGGGAATAAACAGTTCTGACGCACACATAACGAGCAGGTTTGAAACGACTAGTTAATCGATCGCGGATGGTTTCATTATCTTGCGCGGATATAAAAGTATAAGAGGATAAAAATAATAAACGCAAAAATGTGTCTCTGAATATACTTAGGCGGCCGTTATTATACCTGGGCGGCCCGCCCAAGTAAAGTCTATGTGTGGGAAGCACTGACGCGAATTTGCGTTTGTTGTGAAGTGAATTTCACGCACGAATGAAGCGAGTAAACTCAAAATGTTCAAGCGTCCAACTACATGCGAATAGCGCGATTTATTCGCGCAAGTTGCATCTGGTGTGAACGCCCCATTAGGGACCGTGAATCAAAATTTCAACTTTTTTTTTTTTGATAATTATTGACAGTCAGACCATTTCTTGGCCTTTAAAGGATGCTTTGTAGACCACAAGGCAGCTCACTAGGTTTTGCAACAGATCCCTCGTGTCGTGTGTAGCCTTGCACCAACAGACACTTGAAGATGTTTTTAATTCCTAAAATCTTGCTTTATCTCACTTATCTCCATGACCCGAATCTCAGACGCGAGTCTGAAGTTCTTCCTATCTGCTGTCCTTGTCTGTAGCATTAATATGTGTGATCTTTTTGTCCTGCTCTGCCCTAATGAAATTTCATGACTATGAATAGCCAGACTGTGCCTGTGTGTGTGTGTGTGTGTGTGTGTGTGTGTGTGTGTGTGTTGAATGCCCTCTGTTCTGAAGAAACGCTCCCTTTTCTGAAGGCGTCGAGTGGTGATTAGTGGGGGAAAGGTCAAGCCTGAGACATACCACGCCCCCTCTTCATAAGCCACTCCCACTCTTTGACACTCAACCAATTTAGCTGCCATGTCTATAAAGGCACTTACCTTTTAAAGCATTGTCCTCGCTGCACTGAATCCTCATGAGTGAGTGATTTGAAACGCTCTACATAAGCAGCATCTCTGTGTGTTACAGAAATAGAAACAGCCTGTGTGACAATATAGGTGTCATTCATTCAGTATTCATTGTTTCGCAATGTGCAGTGACAAGTGAAGGAGTTGAGTACATTTGGATCGGATTTTCTAACACACTAGCAAGATCTGGATATCAATGTGATTTATAAAGAAATGCTTAAAGGATTAGTTCACTTTCAAATTAAATAAAATTTTCCTGATAATTTACTCACTCACATGACATCCAAGATGTTCATGTCCTTCTTTCTTCATTTGATGAAAACATTCCAGGATTTTTGGACTTCACTGCAGCTTCAAAGAGCTTTAAACGATACCAGATGAGGAATAAGAGTCTTATCTAGTGAAACGATTGGTTATTTTCGAGAAAAAAAAAAAAAAAAAAAAAAAATAAATAAATAAATAATATATATATATATATATATATATATATATATATATATTATTAGGGGTGTGACGAGACCAGTATCTCACGAGACGAGACTCGAGATTGAGTTCACGAGACGAGACAAGATGGCGAAATACATGACTAGAAAAAATATTCTGCAGGTGTATTTGAAATGTTTTAACTAATCATTTTGTAATGAATGTCATTTCAGTTCTACTTTCTGAGACTGAATTATCATATGCAGTAAAAGACAACAATACTCAAGTAATGTAAAAGGTTTTGCCACTAACTCAACTGACTGACTTCTTCTGTATGATTTCAGTCTCTTCAGATCTTACTGTACATGAATCATGATTTATGAGCTTCTACAGCTTTTGACCTCCTAACTGAACTCCTCTCCACAATCTGATCACAGAAATAAAAACAGTATAAATAAAAATGGTAACACTTTACAATAAGGTCTCATTTATTAACATTAATGTATTAACCAACATCAACTAACAACGAGCAATATATTTGCTACAGTATTTATTAATCTTTGTTAGTTGATAAAAATAGTCATTCATTGTTAGTTCATGATAGTTCACAGTGCATTAACTAATGTTAACAAATGAAACCTTATTGTTTGTACTAGTAAATAATAAGAAGAGAAAACTGTTATTCATTTTTATGGTAACACTTTACAATAAGTGCAACCATAATCGCACTCTCTCAATATTCAAAGATCAAATAAGACCAATTTTTTCTTTGATACAGAGCTGAGAGATGGTTACAACTACACTGCCCAGCCTAAAATAGCTTTCATATTGAGAGATATCTGTATTCATCAGGGAGCCGCTTTCAAATGCGGGGTATTGAAATCACGTTTGAATGCGCGCTCGCGTTTACTTTCACTTTTAAACGGTCGCGCGTACTCTGTAAATATGGAGCGGCGGCGACCGTTATCCAACTGAATTAAATGTTTTTTTTTATTTAAATACAAAGCAAAACGACAGTGGAGGCATAATGTAAACGTAGCGGTGGCATATTCTTTCCTAATCATCCTAACACTCTGTCATGGCAACATCACGAGACTACTTTTCGCCTCGACGAGAAATCTCGTCACAGTTTAGTCTCGCGAGATCTTGTGCCACGAGATCTCGTCACACCCCTATATATATATATATATATATATATATATATATATATATATATATATATATATATATATATATATATATATATATATATATATATATGCTTTATATAAACAAATGATCGCCTCACAAGTGCTTCCGCCAGACAATTTCATTAATGTTTTTGATGAAGGTTTCAGCTGGGAAAGTTAAGTTTTTTTTTTGTTTTTTTTTTAATCAAATATTAAACTAAAAGATTTTTTTATATAGTTAATTTTGTATGAATTATATTGTTTATTATTATTGCTGCTGTAACTTTTAAAGTGTTTTTTTTTTCCTGCCATGAATATAGACATTGATAAATAATAATAATAATAAACTAAAAATATTAAACTGAACTATTTTATACAGTTGATTTTCTAAATGTTTATTATTCATTTTGTTTTACGTCCATTTTATTTGACTATATATATATATATATATATATATATATATGCATACATCTAACATAAAAGTTTGTTTACATAATATATGTGTATATAACTATATTTATACATGGGGTATATGTGTATATATACTGTCTACACACATATTATACATGGGTCAAAGATGAAAAAGGGTTTTTTAAGCATCAAAACAATAAGTGTAATACAGCTTTGAATTGTTGTTTTTCAATACATCAGTATGGGTCCTGTTTAATTTGTTTGTTTGTTTGTTTGTTTTCTGAGCAAAAATTAAATATCATAAATTTTTTACCATGATTTACAGAAGACACCCACTATAATGTCAGGGATATTTACAAAAAAAAAAAAAAAAAAAAAAATCTATTTATGCCATATTAAAGACTAATTACTTTTACCCCAAATGCTAATTACTTATAATTTTACATTTTTAAACTTTGCCACTCTTCTAGGTTTTGCCCTTTTGTTAGCAAGAATTTTTTACTCATTTAAAATGCAATAAAATTTAGTATTCTCACTAATTCTTTTATATATTTTAATACGTACAGGTCAGAATAAGTATGTTGTTTCAATTTTTATATAAATATAAGTGTTAGAGTGAATGACAGTGGAACATTTTTTCAGCCACATTTTGACATTTTATTCTCCCAAAATTTGAAACCTTAAAAGTAGACATTTTATCTGCATTTAATTTGCTTTCTATGTATAATATAAAATCACTTTTGTAAATTTCTACTGAAGCGGACATCTAAATGTCTTTGACCCACATATATATATATATATATATATATATATATATATATATATATATATATATATATATATATATATATATATATATATATATATATATATATATATATATATATGCATATATTCATGTATGTCTCTGTGTGTGTGTGTATAATATATAAATATACATGATAAAAATACACACACACACAGACATATGTAAAAAGTTTTGCCCTTTTATTAGCAAGAATTTTTTACTTTTTTTATTATATATATATATATATATATATATATATATATATATATATATATATAAAAACGTAAACACAAACCTTTGTTAGATTAATCAGTTTGACAGCACTTATATATAGCTATAGTCTTTAACTACAAAAATGAAGAATTAACATAAAATAACATAAAAAAAAAGGATTTTATCTAGTTGATTTTGTAATATTGTAGGTGGATTTATTGCATGTTGCATTTTTATTATTATCTTCATATTTTTACACCACTATACATAGCATCATGTCTGAAGGTTATTGATGTGTTTAATGCAGTTGAACTCTAGTGTTGGCAGTGCTGTTGCTGCTTCAGTGCATTAATTGCTGTGTGTGTATGTGTGTGTGTGTGTGTGTGTGTGTGCGCGCAGGTTTGACGGCCAGTGCGATGGCCGCTCTGATTCTCATGACCACCTCCATCGCGTCAGTGATGGGCTCCCTCTACCTGGGCTACATCCTCTACTTCGTCCTTAAGGACTTCTGCTTCATCTGCGTCACCACATACCTACTGAACTTCATCCTGTTTGTGCTCAACTACAAGCGACTGGTTTACTTGAACGAGGCCTGGAAGCAGCAGCTCCAAGCCAAGCGGGACTAGACACACAACAACAACAACAACAACAGCAAGTGTAGAAGGATAACAAATCATCCAACACGTGGGGAAAATGTGACCTCTGAAAATTTGTGACTTGCCACCAGGAGACCTTGCTTCCAAACAAATGTTCATTCTGTTGTGTGTGTGTGTTAAAACGAAACAAAAAATTAAACAAGGAAAAGAAAACGTGTAACTTTAGGGGCCACAGATCACAGGTTTATTGGAAGGATTGGAAAACAGAAACACAAATCTTTGTCCGTTTTGATTTCTTGTTGGTTTTCATTGTTCCCTGAGATGAAAATAAGGTTTGCGCTTTGATCGAGAGAGAGAGAGAGAGAGAGAGAGAAAAAGAGAGCAGTCAGAAAGCACTTAGGAAACTTCCAGTCAGTACAAACGGAAGAAGGTGTCCTTTCCCTGAGGAATAAAATAATGGAGAAAACAATGTGAGAAATTCTGTTTACTTGAATCCACTGGGAAAGTCGGTGCTCTTTGGGAGCAGCTGATTCCAGCGGGACTGAATTTAAAGGTTTATAAAGGGTAAACACGAACGATCATGAGGCTAATGTACTGCTCGCAGAGATGATTCCACGACAAATAAAGTGTAATTTTTTATGTTTACAGGGTTTTTTTTTATTGTTTTGGAAGAGGACCACTCATAAAACACGCAAGAATGTGAGCTGTATGTGTAGATCAGAATTGTCTGTGACTACTTTTTTATTTGTTTGTTTCGCAGTTCTGTAAATAGCTGCCGCAAAGCAATATTCCAGACTAGTTTGTGTTTTACCGTTAAAAACATTAAAAATTCCCAATCCACGGCATGTCCGTCACTACCGATGAGTGCTTTCAGCAGCGATTGTGCGAGTTATTCTTCATGCAAGCGTTACAGCGTTGTGCTCATCATGTGGGGGTCTTGATCCAGATTAAATGCTGCATTTATGTCATGTTGGAATTACTGTAATTATGAGATGAATGACCACAATCTTTCCAGTGGTCGTCTCGAGAATTATTTATTTCTCTGCCAGCGCTCGTGTACCAAATCGATGCATTAATTCACTCTGTATTCTCTTGCCAAATTTATATGACATTAATCCTTAAAGGGTTAGTTCACCCAGAAATGACAATTCTGTCATCATTTACTCTCCCTCATGTTATTCCACACCCAGATCCATGACCTTCGTTCATCTTCAAAATACATCTTTTTGATGAAATCTGAGAGCTTTCTGCCCATTCATTGACACACTTTGACGCTTCAAAAAGTTCATAAAGAGATTGTAAAACTAATTCATATGAATTGAGTGGTTTTGTCCAAATGTTCTGAAGAGACTCGATCGCTTTATATGATGAACAGATTGAATTTAGGCTTTTATTCACATATAAACATTCATAAACTGATGCTCAAGCATAATTGCTTGACATGCAAGAACCAATGTGCTTCATTCTGATCAGTGTTTATATGTGAATAAAAGCCTGAATTCAGTCTGCTCATCATATAAAGCGATTGAGTCTCTTTAGAAAATTTGGACTAAACCTCTGAATTCATATGGATTAGTTTTACAATCTCTTTATGCACTTTTTGAAGCGTCAAAGTTGCGTAGGCAGTCAATGAAGGGACAGAAATTTGTGTTTCGAAGATGAATGAATGACGTCCGGGAGAGTAAATGTAAAGTTTTTCATTTTTGGGTGAACTAACACTTTAACTACCCATGTATTGCTGAAGTTTAGGTCTTCTTATAATGTCAAAGACTCATTCAGAGACTCATAATTGTGGAAATCCCAACATATTCTGATTGAGAAGACCAGTGTGTTCCTGGAGATGTCAGCTTTGAGTTAACTACTTATACATGTATTACTGGTTTCATAAGTACACTAGCGTAGTAAATAGAGTAAATAGACACTTTGAAAGATTTTAAACTCTCCCAGGTTTCCACCCTTGAGTTTTTAGCTTTATTTTCCATCAACTTGTCTTTTTTAAGTCCATCATACTACATGCTATAGTTTATTACTTTTGTGTCTCGTTGAAGATTTTCACGTTGTAGCACGATGAGATGCATCTACTGTAGTGTAATTTGTTACCCATAAACCCCTCAGCCTGCCATCGCCCTTGACCTTCCTACGAAATTACAAGTACTCACAATTCTCGGTCCGCCTCACCTCTACCTCTCAGTATTTGTCTCCAGCTGTTGGGATAGTTGATACATTATTGTCCACATATGCAGGTTTTAGTTCATTTAGAGTAAAAAAAAAAATGTTGGATCCACAATCGCCTATGCTGTCGTGTTGGACACTGAAAGTCATTATTTTGTTGGTTCTCACAATGAAAACTTGATCTGAATTTACCAACTATCCAATCCAGTATTGCACAAGTCAAACTACTCGTCAACGTTTTCTGGTGACGTTGAGCTAATTTCAGTTTTCAAACGGCCGTCAGGTGCTTTGTGTTAATGTGAAGTTAAGATAAACACCCAGCTGAATGAGTTTAGTGAGTTTGCGCTCTAAATGCTGGTTAAAAACAACCCAAGTTGGGTTGGAAATGGACAAACCCAGCGGTTATTGGGTTAAATGTTTCACCCAACCTGCTGGGTAGTTTTATTGAACTCAATTATTGTTTAAAAATTACTGTATTTCTCGCTTAAAATGAACCCAAAGTATGTTGGAAATTAACATTTTTAATATGTTTAATAAATGAACATTTATTAAATGTTCACCTTTTGATTATTACCGTTGCCTCTAGTAATTATATGTCTGATTTTTAATTTCGGGTTCATTTTAAGGGATCCATATAGTCATTTTTAAACATTAGTTGGGTTAAATAAAACTACCCAGCAGGTTGGGTCAAACATTTAACCCAATAACCGCTGGGTTTGTCCATTTTCAACCCAACTTGGGTTGTTTTTAACCCAACATTTAGAGTGTGTGAATGAAAATAAGGTTGTGATGGATGGATGTTGATTGTTCAAAACATTGAAAATACTTTCTTCTTCTTTGTTTTCTGGAAAACAGACCTCATTTTTTTGAACACCAAAATCTGTATTTTTATCCCTCACAGTCTTGTTCATTCACATGAATTTAAAAATGGTATCTACCCAAACTAAAGTCTATGGCTTGGTGGTGTTGAGTTATTCTTTGACCAGTTGGTTTAATTTATTGACCTTTCTTTCATTGGAAACCTTGTATTGAGCAGCACTGATGATGCTTTTGTGAAGCACAACTTGTGGTTGCAGTCTTTGTCTTTGTGGCTGAACTTATAAATCTCCGTAAAGCGTTACCAGCCAAAACCTGAGCTCAACGGTCAGAGCGAACAAATCGAAACATAGTTAGTTACACAAGAGTTGTTCAGATTTGTACATTAGTGTCTGTGAGTTCTGTTGGTTTTATATATTCAATGCAGACAAGTTGATGCCAGAAACAGTTTCTCCCATCAAAGTCAACATAAAACCTTTTGCAACCCGTTTTACTTGAGTAATGTGACGTGTTTTAGAGAGAAAAGGGTTATTCAGTGTCAAGAGATTAGGGATTGTGAAAAGGACCTGACTGTGTGTTTTCTCCTTAATATTTTTATTAACCAATAGCCTGATGAATGTAGATGACATGATCTTAAAAGTAAAGTAATTCCATATGCTTTTCAAGTTATTAAACGCTCTTAAAAATAAAGGTTCTTTATTGGCATCGATGGTTCCATTTAACATCCATGGAATCTTTCCATTCCACAATAGGTTCTTTAGAATATTTAAATATTTTTGCACTGAAAGGTTCTTTGGGAACCAAAAAAAAAAGGTTCTTCTATGGCATTGCTGTGAAAACCCCCTTGTGGAGCCTTTATTTTTAAGATAACAAACATTGATGATAATGTGCACTGGTGAATCATTAAAGAGCAGGAACGTGCATTAAGAAAGAAAATAGTCCGTTTTAAATTTATATATTTAAAGATGATGACATCTAAGGCTTAAAAAAACGCAACGTTTTAAATCGATCCAATTCAAATGACAAGATCCCCCCAAAAATGACAATAAAGGGTTGCCTTCACAACTTTAAATTTCATTAAAAGTGCCTTCTGTATGTCCACTGGGCCTTGGAGTTTGGAGTAACTGCAGCCTCGATTCTGAAGCGGTTTGGTTAAAGTCTTGCCTCTCTTGTGGGTAAGTTTAGATCGGTGATCTTTGAAATATCTCGATAATGTCTCATAACCAGTATCCTTAACTCAATGTCTCACTGTTATAAAAGCAAAAAACACTGTAAACCCAAATCCAAATGTGTCTGAGTGATTTGGTTGTTCCTTCACTCTTCTTTGTATTATTTCTGATGTTTTCTGCAAACACACCACGTCAGTCCTGAGAATTGTACAATGTGACTTTCAGATAGCATTTTTTTCTTTCTGCTTTTTGTTTCCTGATGTAATTGTTGGGGCGACGAGCCCCTGTAGATGTACAGACTGTTAACGTTATAGCATATTTTAGTAGATAAACAGAAATGAGAAGTGGACGGATTGGAGATTCCATGTTTGGCGTCAGTTTTTATTTTGAACGTACCTTTTTGGGGTATTTCTTTTGTGGAAAATAAACTGTTTCGGTTTGCTTCTGTATTTGCCAAATATGAATTTAAGTTAAAAAAAAAAAATGCTGTATTTTCCTACATGGATTACGTGTTATGGAGAACGCAGAAGAACATTGGACGAATTCCATTTTGTGAGATCTGTGTCTGGGAATCGGCTGGAGGAGACACTGCAGTGAACATTAACGCGTGTCGTTGTTTTGTGGATTTGATCTGCCATTAAAACATTCCCCCAGACGTCTTTGACCCCTTTTGTCCTTTGACCTCTGTCCTTGTGAGAGAAATGATTGGCTAAACTGTTGAGAACTGACATAAACTATGTTTGCGCTCTTAAAAATAAAGGTTCCAAATGGGTTTTTAGCAGCAATGCCATAGAAGAACCATTTTTTGCTTCCCTAAAGACATTTTCAGTGAATATTCTTAAAAGAACAAATTTTTTTCTTACTGTAAAGAACATTTTAGTAATATAAATAATGTTTTTCCACTATAAAGAACCTTTAGTGCTTCCATGGATGTTATGGAACTATCAATACCAGTAAATAAACTATTTTTAAAGGTGAAGTACGATTTATGATGTTAAAATACATTCTGTTGACCTAGTTTATTGTTCATTTACTACTAATGTCTATCCATTCTGGATTGCAGGAGAAGAAAGTTCAACTTTTACTTTAACAATAATTAAAATAAAATGGGAAATGTTTATCTAAAGCCATTTTTGCTTATTGATATGGCTGAATTGGTTCATCAAAGATCAGCAGCAAAGAAATAAAGTGAGATTAAATACATAAAGTATAATTTAAAGGGTTAGTTCACCCAAAAATGAAAATTCTGTCATTAATTACTCTCCCTCATGTCGTTCCAAACCCATTCATCTTCTGAACACAAATGAAGATCTTTTTGATGAAATCTGAGAGATTTCGGTCCCTTCATTGACACACAACTACCACAATGGCGCTTAAAAAATTAATAAAGAGATCATAAAACTAATCCATGTGAATTGAGCGGTTTAGTCAAAATTTTATGAAGAGACTCAATCACTTTATACAACCCGAATTCTGGAAATGTTGGGACGTTTTTTTAAATTTGAATAAAATGAAAACTAAAAGACTTTCAAATCCCATGAGCCAATATTTTATTCACAATAGAACATAGATAACATAACAAATGTTTAAACAGAGAAATTTTACAATTTTATGCACAAATGAGCTCATTTCAAATTTGATGCCTGCTACAGGTCTCAAAATAGTTGGGATAGGGGCATGTTTACCATGGTGTAGCATCTCCTCTTCTTTTCAAAACAGTTTGAAGACATCTGGGCATCAAGGTTATGAGTTTCTGGAGTTGTGGAGTTGGAATTTGGTCCCATTCTTGCCTGATATAGGTTTCCAGCTGCTGAAGAGTTTGTGGCCATGCTGTTGTAATAGCTGTAGTATGTGGTTTTGCATTGTCCTGCTGAAATACACAAGGCCTTCCCTGAAATCGATCGTCTGGAGGGGAGCATATGTTGCTCTAAAACCTTTAAATACCTTTCAGCATTCATAGTGCCTTCCAAAACATGCAAGCTGCCCATTGCGTATGCACTTATGCACCCCCATACCATCAGAGATGCTGGCTTTTGAACTGAACGCTGATAACACGCTCCCTCCTTTTTAGCCTGGAGGACACGGCGTCTGTGATTTCCAACAAGAATGTCAAATTTGGACTTGTCTGACCATTGAACACTTTTCCACTTTGAAACAGTCCATTTTAAATGAGCCTTGGCCCACAGGACATGATGGCGCTTCTGGACCATGTTCACATATGGCTTCCTTTTGCATGATAGAGCTTTAGTTGGCATCTGCAGATGGCACGGCGGATTGTGTTTACCGACAGTGGTTTCTGGAAGTATTCCTGGGCCCATTTAGTGATGTCATTGACACAATCATGCCGATGAGTGATGCAGTGTCGTCTAAGGGCCCGAAGACCACGGGCATCCAGTAAAGATCTTACGCACAAAGATTTCTCCAGTTTCTCTGAATCTTTTGATGATGTTATGCACTGTAGATGATGAGATTTGCAAAGCCTTTGCAATTTGACATTGAGGAACATTGTTTTCCACAATCTTTTTACGCACTCTTTCACAGATTGGAGAGCCTCTGCCCATCTTTACTTCAGAGAGACTCTGCCTCTCTAAGACATCCGTCTAAGACAAATCATGTTACAGACATGATATCAATTAACTTAATTAGTTGCTAGATGTTCTCCCAGCTAATTTTTTTCAAATTTCTTGCTTTTTCAGCCATTTGTTGCCCCGTCCCAACTATTTTGAGACCTGTAGCAGGCATCGAATTTGAAATGAGCTCATTTAGTGGATAAAAGTATAAAATTTCTCAATTTAAACATTTGTTATCTATGTTCTATTGTGAATAAAATATTGGCTCATGTGATTTGAAAGTCTTTTAGTTTTTATTTTATTCAAATTCAAAAAAAAAATGTCCCAACATTTCCGGAATTCGGGTTGTATGATGAACAGATTGAATTTAGGCTTTTATTCATATATAAACATTCATCAACTCACACATCAGTTGTGGTAAACGGAAGCTCAAGCATGATTGCTTGACGTGCAAGAACCAATGTGCTTCATTCTGATCAGTGTTTATATGTGAATAAAAGCCTAAAATCAATCTGTTCATCATATAAAGTGATATATTAATCTTTATTTCTCACAACTTGAGCTTTTTTTAAAGCTTGATGCCGGTAGCTATTCACTGCCATTATATGGACGAGTGCGAGCAGGATTTTTTTTTTTTTTTTTTAAATGATGAATTAACTTTTATTTTAGGGTGAACTATCCCTTTAAGTCTTGTGATTATGCATTTGAACCAGAGTGTATATTTACATTTATCATGGTCTCAGACTTCCTCCTTCTACTAATTAAACATCCTTTCCAGACTTAAAAACTAGCAGGAAGTAAAGCAGTTCCCATGGAAACACTTTACAGCAATGTTGCATCGCAGTACGTTGTGTAATGAAGCACACGCTGCATTAACACTGGACAATAAACAGCTGGAGACAGTTTCTGGAAACACTGAAGAAAAATAACAAATGGTAGATTTTTTGATGCCTCCATCAACCTGTCAGATGTAGTTTGAGTCGTGTTCAGTAGACTGTAACGTAACTTCAGTTTGAAACCTCATATAAGTACAACAACAGCTGTCAAACCAACATAAATGATCATTCTTGCTGTTTATTGTATGATAATCTTATCCAAGTCTGAACCGAGGAAGATGTTTGTCTGCTGAATCATGTTTCTTGACACTCTTCGAGCATAAAGTTGTCTATAAATGAATCTGAACTGAATCTAGGAAACTGATGAGTTTCTGATGGCAATAACATGAACATCCATAATCTCAGGAAGTTTCTTGTGGAATGTTGTTTATTTTGATGACATTGCTGGAAAGGTGTGGAATGTCCACAAAACAAAGGATTCATTGAATTCCTCATTATAAAGTAATTAACTCTTTCCCCGCCATTGACAGAATTTTCCGGCAATCCATGTTTTCAGTGTTATACGTTAGGGGGCGCTATTACACATCTTCTGAAAGAGTACAGAATCTCTGGATCAAAACACAGGTAAAGAAGAAGCAGAAACAAGCGCTCATGTAAGCTGACACGATCATTGAACATTTAACTAGCGAAACTTTGAATCACTTCGCAAAATAATTGACTGTTTCGAATCAAGCGAAACGCCACTCACTGGTGACCCCAGCTGATCAAAACAGTGTAAATGCAACAAAAACGCCTTTAACAAACCAACTGCAAATGTTTCATTTGTTTTTCTTTTATTTATCTGTAAAATATGTGTTATTTTATTAAATCGTAGGGTTTGTTTGATGGAGAGCTTGGTTAATCAGGCCAATAACTCAAACTCTTCCTTTTTAATTTACAAATGTGTCATTAAAAATGTCATCAAATTTATAAAAACTTCCTAAAAACCATATATAGACACTGGTTTGTGGGTTCAGTCTATGGTTAAGAGAGATCATCCTAGTGGTGAACCACTGAAATTTGTAAATGTTTCGTAACCTTGTTTATTGAAATCACATGACTTTGGTAGTTTGATACACACTCTGAATCACTGGTTCGAAACAAACGATTCGCAAAGGTTTTGAAGCTACTGTCATACAAATCAACACAACACTGGTCACTCGCACACAGACAACTCGTTCAATATCATTCCCAGAGGCTGAACGCCTGCACAAGGCACTTCCTGTTCCAGTTTAATAAAAAAAATTAATAAAAAAATTCCAGTTTAAAGGTGTTGCTGTGTTTCAGTAACATGAACATTTGCAATTAAAGTTGAGAGTCTTTACAAAGATCACATGGATTCATCACACAATCACAGCATTAGAGCAGATGTGATCATATATGAGCAGAAGGATCTGTGTGATTGTCATAGTGTAGGAAGTATAAGGCACGCCATTTCCACTGCTCTTCCTGTTTTCCAGCGTACACAGGAAGCAGTTAATCCGCTCACTGGCAGGGATACCTGGCCCAGGTGGGCAGCACACCTGTCTCATTGGCGATCCTCCAGTATCGCTCCCGCAGGAGAAACGCTCCGGCTTTGGGCTGCCGCTGCCGAGTGAAGACTCCTTTCTTATTCCCGACCACCGAGCGATGGCTGCAGACAGAGAGAGATGAAGGGATCAGGGGATCTGAAGGGCTTTGAAGGCTTTTTATGACCTTTTTAAATCAAATTAAACCCTATAGGTGGGGAAGAGCAACGTCTATGAGAACATCCTAAAGCGTAAAATTACTGTAAAAATAACGCAGTTCAAATAAATGCAGTTTTGAGAAAAACGAAAAGTATTACAACATGATAAACCTCACATTTCAGTCTTTTAAACATTTTTAAAGGGAAGGAAGGCGTCAAAATGATAAATTATATATATTAAAATTGTATATTGTATGTGTATACACATATATACATACATACATACATAGATACATACACTAATGTTTAAAAGTGTGGGGTTGGTACGATTTTTTAAATGTTTTTTTTTTGCTCACCAAAGCTGCATTTATTTGATCAAAAATACAGTAAAAACAGTAATATTATGAAATATTATTAGAATTTGAAATAACTGTTTTCCATTTGAATATATTGTAAAATATAATTTATTTCTGTGATCAAAGCTGAATTTTCAGCATCATTACTCCAGTCTTCAGTGTCACATGATCCTTCAGAAATCATTCTAATATGCTGATTTGCTGCTCAAGAAACATTTATTATTATTGATAATTGCAAATTAACAATGTTATTATTTTTCCATATATATTACATACACACACCCATATATTTGTTGCATAAAATTAGTCTTTTTCGCATATTCAAAATCATATATTTGTATTTAAATACATCTTTTACACAGTATTTGGTATTGTATTTTGTATTTTTATACATTTTCATGTATTTATGCCCATCTCTACTCAAATTTAATTAAATCATAGCCGTTTGATTAAATAATAAGTTTAATAATCAATCATATTAAGCTATATCGTGTTTCCGATTTTTCTGTCCCCAAATTTGACAATTAAGATTTTTCTTAAATCACTTATGATGATATTTAAGACTTGTTATGGCATTAAATTTGATCAAACTAAATGTAAGACTTTTTAAGGACCTGAAGGGACCCTGTGGATGCTTTCCTTAAATTTCAAAACTACAAGTTGCATGAAAATGTGCAAATAAAGTGTGCCGATTCCATCCGGACGTGCTGATAACCAGCGATCCATCTGACACGTTTTCATTCTCTTATCAAAAGCGTGCATGAGTGAACAGTATGCTAGTTAATGTGTTCCAGAAAAACTCGTTCGGATCAAAAGGAAAAGACTGCGTTTATTTCCTACTTTGAGCCGTCATGAAGTCGGCAAAGTTCCAGATCAGCTCTCCGATGACGAACTCCTTCCTCTTCTGGTCAAACACGTCGTGGTAGTTCTGCAGGACCGTCTTCTGATACTCTTCTGTGAACATCATGGGTGGATCCTGCAGGACAACAAACACATGAGCAAACAGGTTGAGTTTTCCCACACCGGTCAGTGGTGGCTAAATTTAAAAAACAATTTAAAACAGGCATAAATATTTTTTGCAACAATGAAACTGTACTTTGCATTACTTGTTACTATATATATATATATATATATATATATATATATAATTATATATACAAAGTAAAAATATACAAAATCCAAATAAAAAATATCCGTCATATCTATATCAAGTAAATCATATATAAATTATGCAAATCAGATCTTATGTCCTAAGAATATTTTATACATATTTAGATATTGCTTATTTACTATAAAATATTATGAAAATCTATATGATAAATAGATCTGTATACACACATGCATAGAGGTGTGTGTGTGTATATATATATATATATATATATATATATTTAACTAAGTAAAAAGTAAATAAATATTAAGTAATATCTAAATATATATAAAATATTCTTACGACATAAGATCTGATTTGCATAATTTATATATGATTTACTTTTTACTTAGTTAAATATATACACACACCTGTATGCATGTGTGTATATGCAGATCTATTTATCATATAGATTTTCATAATATTTTAAAGTAAAAAGTAAATAAGTATATATATATATATATATATATATATATATATATATATATATATATTCTTAGGACAAGATCTGATTTGCATAATTACTTTAATAAATCAAATATATTTGTATATATAGATCTATTTATCATTTTTTTTACGTAAAAAGTATATAAATAAGTCATATCTAAATATATATGAAATATAAATATTTTTTATAACAATAAGTCTAATATGCATCTATATCTATATATTTAACTAAGTTACAAAAAAATAGAAATATATATAAAATATTAATTCTTATGAAAAAAGTTTTAATTTGCATAATTTCTTTTGTGAATCAATTCAGTCTATATATATATATACATTCTTATGACATTCTTATTCTGATTTGCATAATTTCTTCAAAAAATATCATGAAAATATATTTGTATATCTAGATCTATTTATCATATACATTTAACTAAGCAAAAAGTATATAAATAAGTCATATATAAAATATAAATAAGGTCTAATATACATAATTCCTTTAGTGAATAAAAAATATTAAAAAAATATATATTTATATATAATTACAAAAACTATAAATATAAAATATAAATTCTTATGACAAAAGTTCAAATTTGCATAATTTCTTTAGTGAATCGATTCAGTCTATACATGTATCTATAAATGAATACAGCAAAGACTAATTCAAAAGTATATAAATAATAATATTTAGTGAATGAAGTGAACAGCACATGCAAGACACGGGCTAGACGAGGTTCAAATGAAACCTTTAATGAAATTTAATTGTTTTTATTTGTGGACTTACACTGTGTAGGCCGGGCACGGCGTCCGCTCCGTACTCGCTCTGGATTATGGGCTTCTGGTATTTCCCATACCAGTTATCAAACTGAGTGGTGAGCTGAAGACCGATGACCTCTGTGTGACCCGGGTCATGGTACCACGAGAAATAGCTGTTTACACAAATAACGTCCACATACGGGGCCTGAGGAGGAGAACCGGCAACACAAACAGCATTTATCACATGGTAAAGGGGAAAATCATGTGACATACTCCCATTTATCAAAACTGAATCAATCCTGTCACATACACAAAGGTTAGCCAGTTAAAACAAACGTTATGAAGAACATTTAGAAGTCTAAGGGTGGAAAATGAGCACTTATTAAGCACATATTAATGCCTTATTCTGCATGACCTTATTCAACATTCTTAATCCTTCCCAATACCTAAACTTAATTACCTTACGAACTATTAATAAGCAGTAATTAGGAGTTTATTGACGGAAAAGTCATAGTTAATAGTGAATATGTGTTCCCTATACTAAAGTGTTACCATATGTGTTTGCAGTGTTCAGGGAAAGCAAACTTTAATGATGCAGATCTACTGTAGTTCAACTCAACATGATGGAGAGAAATATAAGATAAGAAATGTTTAAACAGCTGAAATAAGAAGGTCAGGAGGTACTCGGTTGTGAAATTATTACTTTGCAACATACAAATTACTCAAAAATAAATGTATAAAATGTGTAGTTTATGTCTCACCCCTAAATCTCTGGCGTAGTTACTGTTTGTGATGTATGTGACCGGCCGGGAGGAATCCAGAGATTTCGTATGAGACACGAGTTCCCTACGGAAAAATACAACAGGAAATAATTTCTGACACTATGAACAAGAATTTAGTCCCAAACTCTTCTTTGCCAGTCTTTCATGATTACTGCATAAGGATGTCTTATTTTATTATTTAAAATAATTCATAACGATTACGGTCACCACAAGAAATTTCTGGTGGATTAAATATGAATTTGGATTGATTTCTTTTCCAGGACGTGTGATGCTTTATTTAATGTTAAATTATTTAATTATTTAAAATTGTTATTATTATTTATTTTAATGTAATTGAAAAAATACATTAAATTTAAAATCTTTTAAAATTAAAAAAAAAAAAAAAAATATTAAATTTAATTTAAAAATCTAATAAAATTCTTAGTAACATTTATTAAAAAATACTTCTAAAGCATTTATTAATCTTAGTTAATGTTAATTTCAACATTTACTAATATATTATTAAATAACTATTAACTATTATTATTATTACTACTATTAATTATTATTATTATTAACTAATGTGACCTTTTTGTAAAGTGTTACCAAAGTATTTTTTAAATGTATTTAATTATTATTTATTTATTTTAATGATCTAATTTATATTATTTTTTACTTATTCATTTTATTCAATTTTATATATATATATATATATATATATATATATATATATATATATAAAAAAAAATCCAGGTGTGAAAATCACAATTTCAGCATTTCCAGATTTTCCATGACCACAGAAACAGGAAACTAGTCAAACGTCAGTGATGCAGACAGAAGGAACATTAACATCACGGCATTGAGTTTAATATTGTGCTACTGCAGTTCTAGAAAGCATTAATAATTCAAACGGATGTTATTTGCAAATGAATAACCCATTAGAGCTAGAGCTGTTGAGACTCAGTGAATCGTACATCAGACCATGAGAAGTTTCCAGCTTTATGATGCTCAGGTATGTAAATGAGTGTCAAAGCAGGTGTTTCCACCTGAAGACATTCTTTACACTCGCTGAACAAGACTCGACACATGATCACACACAAACACACTCATTATGATGCATTATTACTGTCAAAACAACAGCTTGACATGAACAGAGAAAACACCATCAAAACACACACCATTACATCTGATTAAAAGTCATGCAAAACAGGAGTTTTGCTTTTTTAAAGGGATCATGACATGAAAAAATCAATTTTGCATTGATCTTTTGACATAAAAGATGTCTTTGTAGCATCCTGCAAGTTTCGTAGCTTCAAACGTCCTCCTCATTATAAACAAAGCATTTATTTAATCACGCTCCAAAAATGGCTCATTTGAATATTACGGGAGTTGTGACGTCACACAGGCAAATACATTTGCATATGCCCGCCTCCAGAGCAAGACATCGACCAATAGTACTGTATTATACGTGAACCTCAAGGAATATTTGAAAATAATAAAAAGAATCCATGTCATGAGCCATTTAAATGAAGATTTAAGACTGCATCATAAGGTCAGGGCTTTTCGACCACTGAAACCATTAAATGAATCATTTAGATTTAGTCTCACTTGAAATAGAGTCCCGCGGGCGGCATTTCAGATGCAGGCTCATTGGCCACAGACCACATGACCACAGAGGCATGGTTTTTATCACGTCTGACCAACTCCTCCATGACGATCAGGTGATGAGCCAGAGAAGCGTTCCCGAAACTCCTTCTGAAGGCAACACACACACACACACACACACACACACACACACACACACACACACGTTCTAGATAATAAAATCACCTCATACTAAAGCACTTCAAATAGATTGAGATTAAGGATGAATTTGAGTTGTTATTGTTAACTAAAATAAAATGATTAGAAATTGTTAATTGTAAAATTAAAATAGCTAAAAAAAAATATGAATGTTATTTGAAAAGCTTCAATTTAAAAAAATAAGCAAAAATTACAAATGTTGTCTTGGCAATGAACTAAAATAAGTTTAAGCACTAAAACTTAATTAAAATTAAACACAAGCTAAAATGGAATAAAAATAAAATAAAATAAAAAATTGCATAAAATGACAAACTTAAACTAAAATTGAAATGAAAACTGAAAATACATAAAATAAAGGGTCATTCAAAATATTAATAAAGACTACAATAGTATATTATTAGTTAACAAACTAAAAGTATTAAAAATAATTTTCAGTATTTGAAATAAAGCTGCAATGAAATAAAATATAAATACTTAGATGAAAAACTACAATAAACAAATTAAAGCTATATTTAAAAATATATTTTTAAAAACTAATAAAAATAAAGCACAAACTAAAATTAAAATGAAAACTGAAAATATGTGCTTTAGAGCTAATTCAAAATATTAATAAATACTATAAATATTTCATTTTCAACATTTACTAATACATTATTGTATATTATTTAATGGACCTGAGCTGATATGAACTAACAGTGAACTGTTGTATTTTTATTAACTAACATTAACAAAGATTATTAAAAAATAGAAAAATGCATTGCTCATTATTAGTTAATGCATTATCTATTGCGACCTTATTGAAAAGTGTTACCAAATTAATCCTATCAGACATGGACAGATGAAAAAAAAGGGGATGCAACACTGTGTTTCTGTGTAAAACTACTGTGTATTTGTCGGGACGGCGTCTCACATGTCTCTGATGCCCACTCCAGGACACTCGTCTATAACCACGATGCCGTGACGGTCGGCCATCTGCAGGATCTCCTCGGCGTAGGGATAGTGGCTGGTGCGGAAGGAGTTGGCTCCCATCCACTTCATCAGGTTAAAATCCTTCACGATCAGAGGCCAGTCGAAGCCTTTCCCCCGGATCTGAGACACAGACGGCATTCATCATAAATCTTCTGTGAGCTTACAAAAGTGCGCCTCCACTGAAATATGAAACTTTACAATAAGGTTTAATTAGTTAACACTGGTTAATGCATTAACTAATATTACATAACAATGAGCCAGTGTTATTTTAATATTATTGAGATAATATTAGAGGTTTTATTTTTAAATATTTCTATATAGTTTTTAATAATTGTTTTTTTCAGTTTTAGGTATTTTTAGTACATCAAAAAATGAAGATGTTTAGGTTTTTAGATTTTATTTTATTTCAAGTGACAAAAATGTTTTTTAATGGTTTTAGTTAACTATAATAACCCTGCAATCAACAATACATTTGTTATAGTATTTATTAACCTTCACTAAAAATGTGTCAAAAATACAACTGTTTATTTTATTTCTTGATAGCTCAGGCACATTACATATTATTAACAGATATAACTTTAATAATATTTAATAATGGTATATGGATGCCTTTCCCAAAATCTAGAAATTTTGATTTCCAGGCCTAAAAAAAAATAGTAAAAATAAATAAATAAAATAAATAACTGTATTAAATAAATTAAATAAAAAATAAGTAACATATATATATATATATATATATATATATATATATTTAATTGTTACTTATTTTTTATAAAAAAAAAAAAAAAAAAAATATATATATATATATATATATATATATATATATATATATATATATATATATATATATATATATTAATTTTTTAACAAAATGAGATGGATTAAGTATTTAATATATATATATATATATATATATATATATATATATATATATATATATATATATATATATATTTTTTTTTTTTTTTTTTTTTTTTTTTTTTAAACTAATAAAAATAAAGCACAAACTAAAATTAAAATAAAACTGAAAATATGTGCTTTAGAGCTAATTCAAAATATTAATAAATACTATAATAGTTTATAAATATTTCATTTTCAACATTTACTAATACATTATTATATATTATTTAATGGACCTGAGCTGATATGAACTAACAGTGAACTGTTGTATTTTTGTTAACTAACATTAACAAAGATTTTTAAAAATAGTAAAAATAAATAAATAAATTAAATAAATAATTGTATTAAATAAATTAAATAAAACATAAGTAACAATTAAATTTATATATATATATATATATTTAATTGTTACTTATTTTTATTTTATATATATATATATATATATATATATATATATATATATATATATATATATATTAATTTTTTAATAAAATGAGATGGATTAAGAATTTAAATATATATATATATATCACACATACATATTTAAATAATCCATCTCATTATTATTATAAAATAATTAATTAAAAAAAATTATATATATATATATATATATATATATATATATATATATATATATATATATATAAAATGTATTTTTTAATTAATTAATTTTTTTTAATAAAATGAGATGGATTAAGTATCATTCTTACTTAATGTAAAACTGTATCTGACAAAATTGTGCCACCACTGAAACATGAAATCTGATATTTTACACTCTTAGCAGCTTCATGAGGATCAGTGTGCGTCCATGAACTTTGACTTTGACCAAACATCAGCTATAACAACAGAAGAACAACACTCCGTGAGAGGATGCGGGCGTGTGGGTAGAGTGGTTGAGTTAATAGCTGCTATCAGCTGGTTTAACCAGATGCTTGGCTTAAAAACACAACTGTGCTCTTAAAGCGATAAATCACCCTAAAATGAACATACTGTCAGAGTTTACTCTGTAATCATGTAGTTTCAAACCCGTATGACTTTCTTTCTTCCATAGAAAGAGTGGTAATACTAATGTATTTTCTATGATAAAAGAAAAGCAGAGACCATATGCATATTCATTCAATCTCAATGCAATCTGCACACAAGAACTGATGCATTTCAACATAACTCAAGCAGGCAGAACGTGTGAAGATGTGCAAACATTAATGAGATTTGAGAGCTTTGATGATATGATATGATATCATATGATTTCAGAAGAATCTGAATATAATCCATAAGTCTTATGAACTACTTTATGAAACTTTATGGTGCTTTTATGCCATTTTTAGAGCTTGACAGCATCTAAACCTCATTCACTTTGAATAAGAGCACGTGCTAAACATGTTCCACTGAAGACAGAAAGTCATACAATGGCAAAAATGACATTACTAACAGTGTCATCAATACGTGTCACTGACAGTTTATACTCATAAATGTCTTTTTCTGTATCTGGTTTTCTCATTGACATTAAGAGGCAGAGTTATTGTGTTTTTGCTGCCCTCTGCTGACACTCACGTCTGCGTCCTCGTGCTTGTTGACCCCGTGGAAGTAGAACGGCTTGTTGTTGATGAGAAACTGCGTGCTGGTGACTTGAACCGTACGAATACCCACAGGAAGAGTGTAAACGTCCGTCTGTCCATCCTCTGATGTGGCCTGAACCTACAAAACCATATCAGATCACATGTTGATCATACAGTTTGATTCATAAAGTTTTAAGAATGCATACAGCAATACTTACCTACATATACACTACCAGTCAAAAGTTTGGAAACATTACTATTTTTAATATTTTTAAACAAAGTCTCTTATGCTCATTAAGGCTACATTTATTTAATAATAAATACAGAAAAACAATAATATTGTGAAATATTATTACAATTTAAAATTATGGTTTTCTATTTTAACATACTTAAAAATGTAATTTATTCAAGTGATCAAAACTGAATTTTCAGCATCATTACTCCAGTCTTCAGTGTCACATGATCCTTCAGAAATCATTCTAATATGATGATTTATTATCAATGTTGGAAACAGTGCTGCTTAATATTATTTTATAACCTGTGACTTTTTTATGATTCTTTGATGAATAAAAAGTTAAAAAATATCAGCATTTATTTAAAATAGAAATCTTTTGTAACAATATACACTACCGTTCAAAAGTAGTTTGGGGTCAGTAATTTTTTTTCTTTCTTTTTTTTGAAAGAAATTATACTTTTATTCAGCATAGATGTGTCAAATTGATAAAAAGTGATAGTAAAGATTTATATTTTGAATAAATGCTGTTCTTTTTAACCTTTTATTCATCAATGATCCTGTAAAAGTATCACAGGTTATAAAAATATATTAAGCAGCACAACTGTTTTCAACACTGATAATAACTGAGTATCAAATCATCATATCAGAATGATTTCTGAAGGATCATGTGACACTGAAGACTGGAGTAATGATGCTGAGAATTCAGCTTTGATCACAGAAATAAATTATATTTTAAAGTATATTAAAATAGAAAACCGTAATTTTAAATTGTAATAATATTTCACAATATTATTGTTTTTTCGGTATTTATTATGAAATAAATGCAGCCTTAATGAGCATAAGAGACTTCGTTCAAAAACATTAAAAATAGTAATGTGTCCAAACCTTTGACTGGTAGTGTATTTGAAACTAAAACTTTTTAATGCTTGCCAATTACTCGCATGATTTACTGAATCAAAGTTTTGAATCAATTCACTGAAACGGTTTGAACTGATTCACAGAAATGAATCAGTAACATTTTACGATAAGGTTCCATTTGTAAATATTAGTTAGCTGCATTAGTTAACATGAACTAACAATGGACTTAGTTATTGTTCATTTCAACATTTACAAATACATTATTAAAATCAAAAGTTGTATAAAGTCCTTTCATTAATTACTCTAGTTGTGTAGACTGTCAATGGAGGGACAGAAACCTCTCAGATTTCATCAAAAATATTTTCATTTGTGCTCCAAAGGTGAATGAACGTCTCACAGTGTGGAACGACATGCTTGTGAGTAATTAATAAATGACAGGGTTTGGTTGAACCCTATAATATTATTTAATAGACCTGAGCTAACATGAACTAACAATAAGCCGTTTTATTAACTAAGGTTAACAAAGATGAATAAATACTGTAACAAATGTATTGCTCTTTGTTAATGATAGTTAATACATTAACTAATAGGAACTCATTGTCAATTGCTATTTCTTCTACTGAAGTTTCAATCAGAAATGCCATTAAAACATCTTGTTCACACTCTAATACTTGCAAAATCACTAAACTCGTCTAAACGACATAATACGGACAAATAAACAGAGCATTTGGCAGATGCTTTTATATTGAGTTTATGAATTCCTTGGTAATCAATGCAAATATATAGTCAATATTACACATGCACCCTAAGAAACACTGCACCATCACATCTGACCTCATGTTAAAGTCACCATGAGATCACAATCATTATTTCTGTTTAAATTCATGTGAATCAGAAAACCTCTTGCAGTTCTCTTCTCTGATGACGAGGGCGGAGCAACCTGTCACTCAAATGAGATCCACCAATAGCAAACCACAACCATCCAATCAATTTCCCACTGACAAAATCAAGCCCCACCCTACATTTGTTCTTGTTCGTGAAGCATTTCACTTGGATATACGTCACTATAGGGAAGAAAAGACTAGCGCAACTCCCAGTAACTTCACTGACCTCCATGGAGTAAAGGTATCCTGGGTTTTCGTGCATCAGGTACGGCCACCAGAGGTTGACGTCTGTGACTTTGAGCGCTCCTCTGGAGCCATTAGCTGAAGCCACGCATCTGCCGTCCTTTGCAGAGAGCGTCACTTTCACAGCAGGTTTAGAGCTGCCCAACACGGACACATCATAACTGACCAGCCCTAAATCACAGGACAAACATATGAACAGATGAATTAGGACTAAATCAAAGAACATTTTAAACAAATACATCGGGTTCATAGTTAGCATGTGACGTCACACTCTTATAGGAACGTACAGCTGGAGGACAAACAAGGCTTTCCTCCATTGACCACCAGTCATTTTTGCCAGGTTTGTACTAAGTACTAATGTAGTAAGACCAAATTATACACCTTACTGATGATGCATATTATGAACAGGCAAGTATGAACTCAGAATATAAGTGTAAAGTGTTTTTCCATAGAAAACCATTATAAAGAAAAGCGTTTTATAATGTCTGGCTGTTTTTAGTGATTGAAATACAGCAGCAGGTGCTGTATATGTATTACAAGAGCCCAAAACTTCCATTTTTAACACAAAATAGTGGTCAAAATATTAGTGGATTGAAACAAAAAATGGCCTCTAATGTCCATTACTAGAAATCGACCGATATATACTGAATTACCGATATTTTCCCCGATATTTAAGCATTTTACCATAATCAGATATAGGTTTTGTAATATCGGATTTACCGATAAACGTCGCCATCTTGTGGGTGTTTTGAGAATTTGCGCGCAGGATCACCATTACAGCGCATCTGAGGGGAGACGAGATAACGGCTTGCACAGGTGAAGTATACTTACCTGCTTTGCTGTAATTAGTAAACTTTATTTAACATAACAGCCATTAATGCACAAATTAGATGTGTTACATAAATGCCTGAAATGTAGCTAGTTTATGCAGCTTGTCTCTAAGGCTCGTCTGCATTTTGCTGTTCACTCAGCGGGTTGATGCTCAGGAAATGCTCCACAGTCACCACATGTAACTTTTAACAAGATTCACTTGTTTAAAACACCGTAATTATATAAACATTTACAATATAACCAATAATTCGCTAATAAACATCCAAGTAAACACAACTCTATGGAAATTAATTATTTATTATCTCCGCAAGCGATCGCAGTTTGAGTAAAGTTCTGTGTAAATGCAGAGATAAACAGCGCTTTATCAGCAGATATTTCATCATCTAGAATGACAAAAACATTATTAATAATTCTGATATTACATACCAGTTGAGAAATGCAATAAAATATGTTTTGTTTGTTATATTCCAATATTTAGAGAATATTATTCAGTTATTTAACATTATCCAGCAAATTATTCTTAACTCTTCAGCCTATTAAACAGCTTATAAATACTAAAACTGTAGTTTAAAATGAAGTATTATATTTCTGCAAAGTTGACATGAATTTATTTTCTGACTGACTCCTGTCTTTCATTTATTTTCTCCATTTGAAAACATTAGACATTCTACATTTATTTTGCTTATTATTAACATTAGTGTTGCTGCTGATGCTTTTTATAAATAAAATTATTTTTGTAATATGAAGATTAAAATTAACAAAATGTATTGGTGTATAAAATAAAGTTATGTTTTCTATGTAAGGAGGGAGTGATTGTTATAAATAAAATGGTTTGTTCAGTTCAGTGGTGTTATAATCGTGTCAAGTGTAACAGTAAATAAATATCGGTTCTGCATATCGGTTATCGGGCACATAAACACACAAATCATCGGTATCGGTTAAAAAAAAAAATCAATATCAGTCGATCACTATCCATTATCACACAAAATAATACAATTCGTCCCTCGGTTTGTTTGAAAATCACACTTACACAGAAAGAACATGAATGTTCAAAAACAAAACACAGTAGTCTTCGGTTACAGCATTCACTATATGTGAAAGTATCAGCAGCCACATTTCTTTTTGGTCAGCTTACCAATGTTATCAGAGAATGTCGTCTCCACTGTGATGTCATCAATGTGCACCTTTGGTGTCGTGTACAGCAGGACCGATCGGTGTATTCCAGCATAGTTGAAGAAATCAAAGTTAATGTTCTGAATGAAGTAACCAGAGGGGTATCTGTATGGAGAAGATAATGGTAAAGAAATACAATTTTCAGGTTGCAGTACGTGCACTTACATGTACTTACAGTGTACTTACCTAAGAAACTACTGGGTAATATTAGGTAACTACATTGGTTAAGGTTAGGTTTAGGAGTAGGTTCAGGGTTATTACCTAGTTATTGCAATTACTATAATAAGTACATAGTATGTACATCAAATAAACAGGACTAAAATAAAGTGCTACCCAATTTTCAGAAGAGAGAAAGATGTGAAATTTGCATTCGCAAGTGTACGTTGATTGGCCGAACACATTCCATACGAAACACAGGCACCCGGAAAGTGCCTTTCACGTAAACACATATTTTCCGCAGACATGGAAAACAGTGGGCTTGCTGCGATAGTTTGTGTTATCAGTGTTAACTTGCCCACGGCAGCATCACCCCCCACCTTCATTTTGATTTTTTATAATAATAAAAATCATTTAGTTCATTTAGAGAACAGATACAATTAAAAACTGAACTCATTTACTCGGCTCACGCTGAACTGAGCAAGAGTCGCAGCACAGATCAGCAGCAGGAGTCAGATTTAATTTATCACGTAACGAGAGTGAGGCGAGCTGACTGACAAGACGATGGTGGAAGATTTGGGTTCAAAGTGAAATGTGTTTGCGCCTATTTTTAAACGAGTTTGTAATTGTACTGTTTTGTTGTTAAGAATAATAATGAACTCACCATTCAAGCAATTGCCGCCCCTGAATTACCATTGATGCGAAAGTAAAATGTAGACTTGTGCCGATATTCGGTAATGCGATATATCACGATAATGAATATGCACAATGTTGTTATCATGGCAGAGATGGGCACTCGAGTTAGACACTCGGACTCGAGTCACATTTTAACAGACTTCAGACTCGGACTCGGACTCGACCTGAAATGACTTCAGACTTGACTCGACTCGGGACAAAAGACTTGGAATATTTTAAAAAAGGCCCAAGTCTTTTACCCTTAACTACTGATATAATAAATAAAGAATTTGTGTTGTGTTTAAATGGTTTTATAATATCTGCGTCACATATATTTCCTTCTGTGTGGGGGTAGATTGGACTCTTGCCATAGAATTTGATTACGTATGTCTGTGCGCATAAACTCCGATATGTCATAATAAGAGTCCCATGCAACATGACGGGAGCCACCGTGCCATATGTTCTTTCGTTTGGGTTTATTATCACGTCAGATCGACTAGATGCACAGAATGTGGGAAAACAATTAAAGACACCGGAACAACATCATAAAATTTTATGAGACATCGCATCCACAAAGGTTAGTCACATTAACTCACACAGCTTGCTATTATACTGTGGTGAAGCTGCATGGCTCATTTGAATTGCCAGCCTGTTAAAATATGAAGAAAAAAATCTAGACTTTAAACGTTTTATCAATCTTCGTATTATTTGCAGCTTTTCTATTTCTTAACCCCCTGGAGTCTGAGGCTGATTTGGGGCCTGGAGAAGTTTTGACATGCCCTGACATTTGTGCTTTTTTAGTTGTTCATAAACAATAATGACACAAGTGATTACGTATTCAGCACAAATGTCATAATATGTGAGGCATGTGTGCATGTTTGTGTTTTTGAAGGAATAACATTTATCGTGGTTACGAAAAAACAAAAAACTTAATATGATATAAGGCCAATAAAAGTATATAATCTGTGTTCACAAGACTTTTGGGTAGAGGTTGTCTAGAGTTTTGCCAAAAGTATGTAAAAATTATGACTACTCTTTCATTTATAACAACATGACTTTTTGCCGAAACACGGAGCCACTGTGCTCATTCTCACCCAAAAGAATTGAATAGTAATGATATGTTCTTTCGTTTGGGTTTATTATCACGAAAAATTTTATTCAATATAAAATAAGTTTTATATTATCTTTAAAATATAATGACTAGATGCTTTTAGTTTAAAACAGAATGAAATATGATTCTCATATGGTCAAAACAATTAAAGACACCGGAACAACAGGGCGCTCTGTCATCCACAAAATAAGAAAAAGACGATTTATGATGGTGTTTACCAATTCATATACAGCCGGAGGGCGCTAAAGAAACAAAAAACTCACTTAAAACTTATCAATAGAAGAAAACAAACAGGAATTTACTGAATGTTCCAGAGATCGTAACCATGGCTTTTCATCCAGATAACAATTTTCAAGGCAATAAATACACGATTGAGATGATGAAGCATGTTGTCTCTGAATTTGCCTTATAGCGCTGGCTCCGTGGGCGTGGCCGCATTAGTGTAATGGTGATCACGGACTTCTGCATGCTCTCTTTTCATACAGATTACATAAACACAGAATGTTTGTTTTCGATTTGACTTGCACGATTTAAAACCTGACATTTCAACGTTTTGTAGACATAAGTATGAATTTTTTGTGATTAGTATTCACTAAGTTACAGTTATTTTCTGAGAACTATCAGATTGGACTTCGTTCAGAAATGAAATCACGCTAGTTAGTTTTCTTTATTTTACAAAAGCAAACATTTTGTTTTTACTTGAGTTATACAAATAAAAGGAGAATCTATAGTTCAATTGATGTATTACTTATGTCTCTATGAAAAAATGCAGAGTATTTTAAGCTGTTTTGCTGCAATTGAAAAAAAACCTGCAAAACGCGCCGGCGCGTTTTTAGACCTCAGAGTGTTAATGTGTGTCCATAGTAAAGAGAGATAGAAAGAGATGCTAATCCATTTATTACTTAAAGCTCATATTTTAATGTATCACAATCAGCATGTGTAGAGTTTTATATTGACATTCTTAAACATTCCGAGGTTTGATATGTTCTGATAATGACTGTCGTCAATAACAACGAAGCTGTATAACAAACCGTGACTCACTGGCGCCATCTTGTGTCCACTTAGCGACTGTATTGAAAATGACTACTCGTGTTGCCGGGACGACTGTTTTGTGCATTGTAATGGATTATAAAGCAAAAAAATGGATGTATGTTATCCCTTACATCATAGGACCTTAATTTCAAATAAAACAGATTATAGAAAGATATAATTTTTCTATATAATACAACTAGGATAAACTATGATTTGATTATGAGATTTTTTTTTTTTTTTTTTTAATGACTCGAGACTCGACTCGGACTCGTGTCAAAAGAGTCCAGACTTGACTCGGACTCCAGATAAAAGACTCGTGAACATCTCTGTATCATGGGCATTTCAAAATACCGTAAATAATAATTTATTACCAATTATTATAATTTTTATAATGCATTTAAAAATATTTTCCTCATCAATGTATAAAATGCACAACACTGCTGTATTCTACGTCAAAAGAACACGCACTCAGATGTAAACAAGCCCAGCGTGCATAAGAAGCACATGGCGGAACGAGTGAAGGAGATGCGCTGAATGAAAGTGCGTGTTCACTCTCTGACAGCAAGAGGGCGCTGATGGAACAGCAGAAATGCAGCGGTTACCCCGGAAACCCCGCAAACAAAGTTTTTAAAATGCCTCAAACAGCCATTCATTTTTTTGTAATCTCAGTGTTGTTCATCACAGCACCAAATACTTAATACTTAAAGACTTAATAGGCTATTTATTTTCAAACTTAAACATTTTTATATTTAAATCTGGACTACAACATGCCCTAATGATTAGAAATGTTCTGATTATTTGTTATTGTTCAGTAAAACTGAGACATACGGCTTCATTAATTAACATGTTAATTCATTATTACCAAACTGACAATGAAAAATACTTATAAAGCATTAATTATTCTTAGTTAATGTTAATTTCTTAGTTACTGTTTAATAACATTAATAAAATCAAAAGAACTTATTTAATGGACCTGAAATGATCAGTTGTATTTCTTAACTTACATTAACAAAAAATAATACTTTCTGTAACAAATGTAGCTGTTGCTCAATCTTAGTTAATGCATTAAATAATGAGACCTTATTGAAAAGTGTTTCCTGTTGTTCTTTATAATTCTTTTGCATTTTAATCTGTTTGAAAATTTTACTATTTTTTGTGTATTGTATTATTGTATTTAAACATTCAGAGTTCTTAAACCTGTTATACTGACAACACTTTTTTTTGCAACTTATTTCAATATCGTGAAAATACCGTATACCGTGATAAAAGCTTCAGCAATTAATCGCAACATCAATATTTGATACCGTCACATGCCTAGTAAAATGCGCACAGGCATTCATAATGGTTCATTCCTATGGAAATTGAGATTTTTCAGTGCCCAAACACTTCTTTAGAGCCACTATATGGACACCAGCTGCATCTAACCTGGTGCGGTCGTTCATGTACTGGATGGTTCCTGGTGGAAGCGTCTCTAGAGTTAAAGTGTTGTTCACTGCAATGGTGATTCGACATGTGCTTCCGGTGCTCTGACGCAGGACGCCGCCGACGTCCGCCTCAAAGGGTAGATGTCCGCCCTCGTGTTCAGTCATCTTGACCCCGTTCACCCACTGGAACATGGGAAGAATCACAAATCCATGTGTCAGTCCTGAGACTGTGACTAACCAGATGAGTCAAAGACACTTGCACCATTATAGGCAGAGAACTGTGACAAATCTGGAAAGTGTGTGCATGATAAAACACAGAGAAAAGAATGACTGACGGGCTTCTCATGTACTTACAAGCACAGAATAATAGTGCGCACTTCCAACTCGGAGCATGATCCGTGTTCCCTGGTCCTGGATCCAGCGGTTGGGCACCCACACTTCCTTCTCATACCACACCCAGCCAATGAAATCCCTGATTTTGGAATCTTGTGTGATGTCGTTGTAGCTGGACGGCACCGGCATGTCAATCACTGGACCCGTCTGGAATAAAAAACACACTTACTATCAAACAATCAAAGACTTGGAATGCAAAATATGAATGATTTTCATGCTTAATATGCAATATTTTATAGTGGATCAACTACTTTGACAATAGCCTCTAATAAAATGAACATTTTATTCTGATCAAAACACTTAGTACGCATCTTAATAATCACAATTTAGGATGTTTCTTCACAGGACACTTTACAAAACACACACATTACACATCTGTTGATTGTGCAAGAAGAACAAAACAAGATAACTGATCAGAGAATGAATGCAAAGGACTGTGGGTATGTTTTTGCAAGTCATACACTATTGCAGGGGTTTTCAAACTGGGCCGAAAGGGAGAAAAAACATGTAAAAAATGTAATAAATAAATAATTAAATACTACTAAAAAAATACTAGATTGAACTAACTAAATTTAATAATACTAAAATAATTTTAATAATATGATAAATTAAAAACGATTCAATAAATAATTTTAGTAACTAAACAATACAGTATGTAATATAATAATTAGAAAATAAACATAATCATTTATCATAATATTTTCCAAATAATATTTTTACAGTTTTTGGTGAAGCCTTTATACTTGGAAATATATAGAGCTGCTTTTTAATTAAATTTTAGGAGGGGGTCCCTGAAATATGATCATTTTAATAATTAAAAAAAAAAAAAAAAAAAAAAAGTTATGACATTAGATGAATAATGCACAATTTCTATGTGAATCTCGAGACGCTCTTTCGTCTCAAACAATAAAACAAATAAGATTAATGTAACTAAATAAAATTAATTCAAACAAATAAAAAAATTGATTAAATTATTTAAGTAAATAAAAAAATAAAATGATACATAACCCTAACAGTTCAGCACTATAGTAAGTAAAAAACAATACATATATTTGTTTTGCGTCTTTATACATCAAAATTTTAGGATGTATTATTTTATTTTGAAAACCCCTGCATATCTTTATCCATTTTTATTTCCATATACAGTGGGGTCCAAAGGTCTGAGATTTTTTTATTTTATTTAAAACTAAAAATACACACAAAAAGTTAGGATTAAAAAAATAAAACAATGTTATAATGTAAAACAAACAAAAATTACGATTAAATTAATAATGCATAATTTCTGTGAAGCTCAATATGCTCTTTAAAACATCTCAAACTCGACTTTCACTCAGCTGATAATAGCTGTATTGAAAACATTTCACTTTCACTAGACTTTTGGAGCCCACTGTGTGCTCCAGCTGTGCTGCGTCAGATCTCACGTGACCTCCGCCAGTGGACGCTTGAACCACTCCTGCTGAAAGCCGCGGTTCCGCTCAGGAGAAAGATCCGCTCTGAACCTCCACAGGCCGCTCACATCCTTCACTTCTCTGGTGGGAGAGTCAATGGGAAACAGCATCCCGCCCTGCAGCGACTGACACACACTGCAGACAGCGGCCAGAAACACACACTTCACCACCGAGCCCATCTTCACGCGCTGGTCAACGGTCTGTTTACACGCGTCTCTCCACTTCCGCTACGCGCGTGACGTCATTACACGTCAGAAGAACGCTTCCTCGACGGAATCTGTAGTGAAACATTTGATAAACATTTTTTAAAACGTAATATATTTATATTACTATACCATGCGTTTTTTTATTTACACAAATGTTATATATATATATATATATATATATATATATATATATATATATATGACAAAAATAGTACGACAATAGGACAAAAACAGTGTATATACTACAAAATAAAGATTTTTCGAGTGGCCTGTATAATATAAAAATATATAATTATCTAAATATGAATACTATTAAAAATATATGAAATAACCGAAATATAAAACACAAAAGTGCAGGTGTCATTTTGACCACGAGGGGGAGACAACATATTACTTATTAGACTCAAGATTTGCTTTATTGGCAAACGGTTCACACTAAACAAACATTTATGTGATATATTTCCATACCTGTATGCAGAGTAATGATTCCAAATGGCTACAGAAACCCTTATGCACATATAAGGAAACTAACAATTGTGACTTAAAGGGTTAGTTCACCCAAAAATGAAAATAATGTCATTAATTACTCACCCTCATGCTGTTCCACACCCGTAAAAACTTTGTTCATTTTAAGAACACAAATTAAGATATTTTTGATGAAATCCGATGGCTTAGTGAGGCCTACATTCACAGCAATGACGTTTCCTCTCTCAAGATCTATTAATGTACTAAAAACATATTTAAATCAATTCATGTGAGTTCAGTGGTTCTATCTTAATATTATAAAGCGATAAGAATACTTTTTGTGAGCCAAATAAATAAATAAATAAATACTTTTCAACAACATGGGCGATTTCAAAACACTGCTTCTGAGCTTTATGAATCTTTTGTATCGAATCAGGGATTCGGATCTCCTATCAAACTGCTAAACTGCTGAAATCACGTGACTTTGGCGCTCCGATTCACTGATTCAATTCAGTGTTTTCAACTCGGCCCACATAGATATTGTTGAAAATTCGTTTTTTTTTTTTTTTTTTTTTTTTTTGGCGCACAAAAAGTATTCTTATCGCTTTGTAATTTTTTTTTATATATATATTTTTGGATGAACTAACACTTTAATTATGATCTCACAGGTGAGCTGACACTGCAGAAATTATCCTGATATGATTACATCATACTGTATATTGCGTCAAGCTCCCGTTAAAAGAGATCAAACTTAAAATAATTCAATTCGGAATATTGTTTACATTATTCCTAACCTATAAAAAGCTGATTTGGTGTTTTGCGTTTATATTATAGTCCCTTCAGCTCTGTAGGAACCATGAGTTCACCTCAGGTCGACAGGTGAAGATCTCTGTAAAATGCCAGACAGAGTTTGAGGTAAGTTTATCTTAAATTTGTTGTTTTTTAAATCGGTTGAACTTCAAAATAGTCCGTTCGGGTTAACGCAAAATGGCGGCGCCCATGATTGGACGACCTGCGTAAAAGAATATACACTAACAAGAACACCGGCGCCCAGCAGCAGCCCTGTGTTTCCGCCATTTTGTGGCAAAATATTTTATTATCTCATATAAAAAAAAAAATACTTTAGACCTTGTTTTGACTGGTCAGATAACAGATCTGTTCCATCATAAGAGCTGAGATAAAAAAAAACGAGAGATGTTAGAAAGAAACTGTGCTCTTATTTGAAGGTTTAGACTCAAAATAAAATTCAAAATAATTGTATCAAGATTTGGCATAAAAGGATGTTGTTAAGTTAGACATAAACACATGATCAATGTGTTTTTTTTTAGGTTTGCAAATAAAAGTTTGTTGTTTCGACCAGTCATCATTGCCTTGTTTTTCTACATTGTTAGACTTTATTTTGTGTAAACACGTGTTTCTTATCACATCTTCCGCCTTGACGTTTATGAGACCAGGAAGGGAGATCCATTTCCTTCAGATTTCTATACATCCTTCTGGGAAGATCCTAAAGCTCTTCTCTTCCGTCTGTGGACCTCCCGCTGCGAGTCTGTTCTCGGCTCCTTCTGGACACATTTATTGACTTAATAATCACTTGAAACTCCCTCAGATTTGACTGATGCAGTATGACAGAGAGTGTGTGTGTGTGTTTGTGGATTGACGTAATGAGGGATGCTTGCGACAGCGTTCTGTCTCTGAGATGACATAAAATCAGATATGAGGGTACAGTGTAATGTTTCTTGATGTCCATCATCATATCTCAAACACTCACTTGTGTCTGAGTCACAGAAAAAAGTTTTTATTGTTCGCTTTAAACCAGCAAATATGTTTGGCTGCAGACTTCGTTCTGTCTTAGTCTGATGTGTGAATACTGACTGATGAGCTACTCAAGGGAAGGAAGTCATTTGAGGGTTTTTTTGGAGCATGTGTCCCAGTGTCCCGGCATCAGTGCCAACATGCTGACGCATCATTCGCTCCTTTGCTCTGATCATCAGCACACTTGAGTCAGACGCAGCCAGCGCTGGCACTGCAAATGTTTCAGATCATCCTACATTTCTCCTGCCCAGTTTTTTTTTTTTTTTACCTTTACAGTTTCAAAACGTCCTTACTGATCTGCATCCTAGTGAAAATGCACCAGGAGAGCGAGCGCCAGGCTGCCCAGCGAGACTCCAGCTGGCAGCAGATTGTGTGTGTAGGCGCAGTTATAACAGAAGGAAACGATCTCTTAAAGCCAGTAGTGGCACCTGTGCTGTGCCTGAGCAGCGTGCCAATGGCTGGCATCTCTTCATTCTCTGTGTCTTTTGTCCCTAGGTAATAATGGGGCCACTCTTTAAAGACCCCATCTATCTATCTATCTATCTATCTGCATAACACACGAGGATGAACCTCATTGGTTCGTGCGGAAGCTCAAGTGAACATGCTTGAGCTTCCATTTATCATAAATTATGTGTGTGTTGATGAATGTTTATATGTGATTAAAAGGCTAAATTCAATCTGTTCATCTTATAATGTGATCGAGTCTCTTCAGAAATTTTGAACTAAACCGCTTAATTCATATGGATTAGTTTTAAGATCTCTTTATGAACTTTTTGAAGCATCAAAGTTGCGTAGTTGTCTATGGAGGGACAGAAATCTCTCAGATTTCATTATACTGTATTCATTTGTGTTGTGAAGATGAACGAAGGGGTGTGGATTTTTCATTTTTGGGTGAACTATCCCTTTAAACCCATCAGTGTCTCTGAAATGAAGTGGCTGATTAATGAGCCGTGAGCTCATCCAGTGCTGACGCTTTCTGACCCCAAATCTGTTCCCGTTCCTGCTGATAAAAACCTGTGCTGTCCAGGGTTTTATAACTAAAACTAAAACCAGAAATTGTTTCTTGAAATAAAATATATATATATATAAAAACCCTTAAACTTATTTTATTTCAGCTAGTTGCCTGGGCAACATTACTCATTTTCATTTAGTTTAACTTGATCTACTAAAATAACTAAAACTGAACTAAAAATTAATTAATAAATAAAAAAACTAGATAATAATTAAAACCAAATCACAACAAAATTACTAAAACTTTAACTAAAATTAAAATGTAAACATAAACATATAAAAATAAAAACTACTTAAATACAAAATATTAATAAAAATAATAATAGTGCTGTCTGAAACACACCAGAGAAATAAATTACTCTTCCTCCAGTCCTTTCACTACGGAAGGGGATTAGGGCCAAGCAATAATAAAAAAATAAAACCATCTCAAGATTAAAGTTGTTAAATTACGAGAAAAAACTCGTTAAATTTCGAGAAAAAAGTCGAAATAAAATGTTGAGAATAAAGTCATTAAATTACGAGAAAAAACTCATTAAATTTCAAGAAAAAAGTCGAGATAAAATGTTGCGAAAAAGTCATTAAATTACGAGAAAAAACTCGTTAAATTTCGAGAAAAAAGTCGAGATAAAATGTTGAGAATAATCTCATTAAATTACGAGAAAAAACTTGTTAAATTTCAAGAAAAAAGTCTAGATAAAATGTTGAGAATAAAGTCGTTAAATTACGAGAAAAAACTAGTTAAATTTCAAGAAAAAAGTCGAAATAAAATGTTGAGAATAAAGTCGTTAAATTACGAGAAAAAAATCGTTAAATTTCAAGAAAAAAGTCGAGATAAAATGTTGAGAATAAAGTCATTAAATTACGAGAAAAAAATCGTTAAATTTCAAGAAAAAAGTCGAGATAAAATGTTGAGAATAAAGTCGTTAAATTACGAGAAAAAAATCGTTAAATTTCAAGAAAAAAGTCGAGATAAAATGTTGAGAATAAAGTCGTTAAATTACGAGAAAAAACTAGTTAAATTTCAAGAAAAAAGTCTAAATAAAATGTTGAGAATAAACTCATTAAATTATGAGAAAAAACTCGTTAAATTTCAAGAAAAAAGTCGAGATAAAATGTTGAGAATAAACTCGTTAAATTACGAGAAAAAACTAGTTAAATTTCAAGAAAAAAGTCTAAATAAAATGTTGAGAATAAAGTCATTAAATTACGAGAAAAAACTCGTTAAATTTCAAGAAAAAAGTCAAGATAAAATGTTGAGAATAAAGTCATTAAATTACGAGAAAAAAATCGTTAAAATTTCAAGAAAAAAAGTCGAGATAAAATGTTGAGAATAAAGTCGTTAAATTACGAGAAAAAACTAGTTAAATTTCAAGAAAAAAGTCTAAATAAAATGTTGAGAATAAAGTCATTAAATTACGAGAAAAAATTCGTTAAATTTCAAGAAAAAAGTCGAGATAAAATGTTGAGAATAAACTCGTTAAATTACGAGAAAAAACTAGTTAAATTTCAAGAAAAAAGTCTAAATAAAATGTTGAGAATAAAGTTGTTAAATTACGAGAAAAAAACTCGTTAAATTTCAAGAAAAAAGTCGAGATAAAATGTTGAGAATAAAGTCATTAAATTACGAGAAAAAAATCGTTAAATTTCAAGAAAAAAGTCGAGATAAAATGTTGAGAATAAACTCGTTAAATTACGAGAAAAAAATCGTTAAATTTCAAGAAAAAAGTCGAGATAAAATGTTGAGAATAAACTCGTTAAATTACGAGAAAAAACTCGTTAAATTTCAAGAAAAAAGTCGAGATAAAATGTTGAGAATAAACTCGTTAAATTACGAGAAAAAAATCGTTAAATTTCAAGAAAAAAGTCGAGATAAAATGTTGAGAATAAAGTCGTTAAATTACGAGAAAAAAATCGTTAAATTTCAAGAAAAAAGTCTAAATAAAATGTTGAGAATAAAGTCGTTAAATTACGAGAAAAAACTCGTTAAATTTCAAGAAAAAAGTCGAGATAAAATGTTGAGAATAAAGTCATTAAATTACGAGAAAAAAATCGTTAAATTTCAAGAAAAAAGTCGAGATAAAATGTTGAGAATAAACTTGTTAAATTACGAGATAAAACTAGTTAAATTTCAAGAAAAAAGTCTAAATAAAATGTTGAAAATAAAGTCATTAAATTACGAGAAAAAACTCGTTAAATTTCAAGAAAAAAGTCGAGATAAAATGTTGAGAATAAAGTCATTAAATTACGAGAAAAAAATCGTTAAATTTCAAGAAAAAAGTCGAGATAAAATGTTGAGAATAAACTTGTTAAATTACGAGAAAAAACTAGTTAAATTTCAAGAAAAAAGTCTAAATAAAATGTTGAGAATAAAGTCATTAAATTACGAGAAAAAACTCGTTAAATTTCAAGAAAAAAGTCGAGATAAAATGTTGAGAATAAAGTCATTAAATTACGAGAAAAAAATCGTTAAATTTCAAGAAAAAAGTCGAGATAAAATGTTGAGAATAAACTTCGTTAAATTACGAGAAAAAACTAGTTAAATTTCAAGAAAAAAGTCTAAATAAAATGTTGAAAATAAAGTCATTAAATTACGAGAAAAAACTCGTTAAATTTCAAGAAAAAAGTCGAGATAAAATGTTGAGAATAAAGTCATTAAATTACGAGAAAAAAATCGTTAAATTTCAAGAAAAAAGTCGAGATAAAATGTTGAGAATAAACTTGTTAAATTACGAGAAAAAACTAGTTAAATTTCAAGAAAAAAGTCTAAATAAAATGTTGAGAATAAAGTCATTAAATTACGAGAAAAAACTCGTTAAATTTCAAGAAAAAAGTCGAGATAAAATGTTGAGAATAAAGTCATTAAATTACGAGAAAAAAATCGTTAAATTTCAAGAAAAAAGTCGAGATAAAATGTTGAGAATAAAGTCGTTAAATTACGAGAAAAAACTAGTTAAATTTCAAGAAAAAAGTCTAAATAAAATGTTGAAAATAAAGTCATTAAATTACGAGAAAAAACTTGTTAAATTATAGACTTTTTTTCTCTAAATTTAACAACTTTAATCTCGAAATGTTTTTTTTTATTTTTTATTATTGCTTGGCCCTAATCCTCTTCCGTATTTCACACACTGAGAACAGTGAATCAGATTGATTCTCTCTCACACACACACACACACACACACACACACACACACTGATGCACCTGAGATGAGCCACATCCAGAGTTTATTTGTCTCTTGGTGGTTTTTGTGGCTCATTTCAGCCCCATCAGAGCAGATGGAGCACATGATGAGAACAGGATGACGGGTGACAAATACGACCCCCATATGGAGCCGCCATATAAAACTGTGTTTGAGCGACAAAATCTTTCCTCCTGACATCATCATCATCATCTGTGTTGATGTTTCAGATGCAGAGGGATGACTGGATGATTGAAATATTCCATTAGTTTTCGTCATGTAGGCAGAAAGCTATTCCAGTCCATTCCCAAAACACGAATGTTGGTTCAGTGAAGTGATTCCCAAAGCGATGCACAATGTCACAGCGCTTGACGAGGTTAAATCCAGAAGCTGAAATATCCATTTTAAAAAGATAGTTCTATACTGTATTTGCATTTACATGCATGATGCTTTTATCCAAAGCGACTTGCTTCAAGTACAGCGTGCATTTTGTCGGTTCTTGCATTCAAATTATTGAGTTGTTGTGAGTTTATTTCTCCTGAGGGATTTCAGGAGATTTATTTGATGCTTTGATTAACGCATCAATTAAGTCTTTTCAGCCATGAAGGAGCAGGCTCTGAGAATTAATGTTTTTCCCTGGGCAATTTTGATGTTGCAAATTGTAGGATACGTAACAAAACCTTCAAACATCCAGTGCAGGCGTGAAGGATGAACTCTGCCTGACATTAATGCACAAACCGCAAGCGCTGCACCTCCTCATGCCGTCAGTGATGCTTTAAAACAGTGTGAATTCTCTCATGTGGAGAGGAGCGTCCTCTCACCAGCTCAATCTCATTAACTTCCCATCAGTGTGTGTGTGTGTGTGTGTGTGTGTGTGTGTGTGTGTGAGGGTGGGTGGCTTATGCAAATGCAGTGGTGTTGATGGAAAGCAGAACTAATTGAGTGAAACAGAAGCAGAAGAGAGATGTTGTGAACGTCTCTGAAGACTTTTTGTGCAGCATTTTTCAGCCGCTTCACACTCTTTTCTTCCCTTTGAACAGATAATTGGCAGCAGAGCAGGGGATTATGGGATACCCTGTGTAAAATAGTGTTTGGTAATGAAGCAGTTTTGCCCAATAAGCTTTGCTTGTTTTGTCTATTAGGATTGACATTAATTTTTAACCTTTTTAATTACATTTACATAATTGTATTATGTTAATCATTCAGTAGGATATAAGGTTTTTTAAGTTTAAGATTGACATTTAACATTTAATTTTTATTATTTCTTTGTTTATTTATTTATGTGTATTAATTTCCTGAAGTGCTATGCTTAAATATTTAAGGATTATATTCAAGATTTATATTAATATTTAATATTTAATAATTTTATGATGTTATTTTGTTTCAGTAGGATTTAAGGATTTTTAGTTTAAGATTGACATAATATAATATAAGTAATATTTAACTTTTTTTTTTTTTTTTTTTTTTTTTTTTGTCCAGGTCAGGACAATTAAATACATTCAGACATTAATAGTTAATATTTTTTTTTTTTTTTTTTTTGTCCAGGAAAATTAAATAATTAAATACATTCAGAAATTAATATTTAACATTTAAATTTTTTTTTTTTTTGTCCAGTAAGATCTAAGTTTTTTTTAGATTAAGATATTTAACATATTTAACATATTATGTTTTATATTATTTTACATTTAATTTATGTTAATACATTTTTTTTTTCTCCAGTAGGATGCATGTTTTTTAGTTTACGATTGACATACATATTTATAATTTAATTTGTTTATTAGCCATGTTAATTATTTTTTTTTGTCCAGTAGGATTTAAGTTTTTTTTTTTTTTTGTTTAAGTTTGACATTCTTTTTTTTATCAATTAATATTTTTATGTAATATATATATTGTACAGTACAATTCATAGTTTATATTCAAGATTGGAATTAATATTTAACATTTTATTATTATTTTATTACGTTATCTAGAAGTATCACTTAAAAATAAAGTGGTGGTACATGCAGTGATGGCATCAGTCATATCATTGTTGCATTATTTTTTAGAATGCATATTTAGCTAAAATCGTGCCTGAATCTGTTTTTCCCAGCATGCTTTTGTTTACAATCAAAGAAAGACAGAATGATGCTGTTGTGTCATTTAGAGATGACCGGGGACAGGAGAGACTCTGGCAATCCCTCACATTCTTCTTCCTCTGTGCGGAAATGTGACTGTTGAATAATTCATTCGGCTGCGGCGATGAATAATGAATAAGCCTGTGTGATTAAAGAGAGGTATGCTAATTAAGAGTGTGTGTGTGTGTGTGTGTGTGTGTGTTATATAATCATCACCCACCACTTTCAACAATGTTAATGTCATTAACTCAAGACAGACTTGGAAAGAACATCCCTGTTTCTCCAGGAAAAAAACAGCTTGCAGAAAATAAGTATCCTATCAAGTTCCCTAAAACCTTGTCACCATCATTTGACACTCTTGCCTGCAATAACAGCCACGTCTGCAGGATCAGAAACTCCCTCTGCGCTGATGGAGGAAAATGGCTTTTCTTTGATCAGATATTGTTACAAAAATTAAGAAAGTTCTTAAAGAATGTGATGTTTTTGTGACATTTAATTCACCATAAGTGGTGTTTTCCCCATTCAAAACTCACCGGCGTGATGCGGTACTGTGGGTGATTGGCATGACGTTCATATGCAGTTGCTATGGTGTTCAGGGTCCAAGGTGTTGCTATGCAGTTCCTCAAGACTCTGTGATGATATTGCGGTTTCAGTGTGCATATGTGGGATTTTTATTTCACATGCTTTCTGAAAATGGTGCATCTGATCACTTAGTAAAGTAATGACAGACTCTCCTCAACAAGAGGAATCATTGACGTCTGGAGCACAAACGCAGCGGGATGATCATGTTCACATTTAAATGTAATCGTCTTAGAGGTTTGATTAGTATGAGCACTAGTGTTTGTGATGACTAACTTCAGGTAAATAGGGTAAAAACAAAAAATAACTATATAACCATCCTTCCCCAGTTGATTCATCACAGTACATTAAGACAATTGTTTTGTATTACAGTTATCAGTCATTATCAAATAAATGTTTTTCTCCAACGCATGTTGGCCACAATTACTGGCACCCCAAGAAATTCTTATGAGTGAAATATCTCTGAAGTATATTTCCATTCATATTTACTTTTTTTTGGGGGGGGGGTTTTGCACACCAGGGTGTCTAGGAACATGAAATTGTCCAGTCATGACTTCCTGTTCCACAGGAGTACAAATATGAGGAAACAAAAAGGCCAAATTCCCGTAATCATTCATCACAATGAGTAAAACCAAAGAATATACAGTGCCCTCCACAATTATTGGCACCCTTGGTAATTATGAACAAAGGCGGCTGTGAAAATAAATCTGCATTGTTTTTCCTTTTGGTCTTTGATTAAAAAAATTCACAAAATTATAACCTTTCATTGAAGGAAAATAATTGAAAGTGGGGGGAAAATCACATTATGAAATAAATATTTTTCTCCAAAACATGTTTGCTACAATTAATGGCACCCTTTTATTCTAAACTTTTTGCAACCTCCTTTTGCCAAGATAACAGCTGTGAGTCTCCTTCTATAATGCCTGATGAGTTTGAAGAACACCTGACAGGAGATCAGAGATCATTCCTTCATGCAGAATCTCTCCAGATCCTTCAGATTCCAGCTCCATATTGGTGCTTCTTCTCTTCAGTTCACTCCACTCATTTTCTTTAGGGTTCAGGTCAGGGGACTGGGACGGCCATGGCAAAAGCTTCATTTGTGCTCAGTGACACATTTTTGTGTTGGTTTTGATGTTTGTTTTGGATCATTGTCCTGGTGGAAGATCCAATCACGGCCCATTATTGGATTTCTAGCAAAAGCGGTCAGGTTTTGATTTTTTATCTGTTGGTATTTGATAGAATCCATGATACCATGTATCTGAACAAGATGTCCAGGACCTCCAGCAGAAAAATAGGCCCACAACATTAAAGATCCAGCAGTATATTTAATCGTGGGCATGGGTTACTTTTTATCCCTGTGTGCACCAAACCCATCTGGTGGGTTTGCTGCCAAAAAGCTCTTTTTTTAGTTTCATCTGACCATAGAAGCTGTTTGAAGTTCCAGTCTTGTCTGACAACTGAATATGCTGGAGAGAGCAGAGGATTTTTCTTGAAACCCTCCCAAACAACTTGTGGGGATGTTTTAGGCTTTCTGAGACTCAAGACTCAACTAATCTCTGCAATTCTCCAGCTGTGATCCTTGGAGAGTCTTTGTCCACTCAAACTTTCCTCCTCACCGTGCATTAGGATGATTTAGACACACATCCTCTTCCAGGCAGAATTGTAACATCTTTAGTTGATTGGAACTTCTTAATTATTGCCATGATAGTGGAAATGGGGATTTTCAATTTTAGCTATTTTCTTACAGCCACTTTCTATTTTGTGAAGCTCAACAATCTTTTGCTGCACATCAGAACTATATTCTTGGGTTTTACTCATTGTGATGAATGATTACGGGAATTTGGCCTTTGTGTTTCCTCATGTTTATACTCCTGTGGAACAGGAAGTCATGGCTGGATAATTTCATGCTCCTAGTCACCCTGGTATGCTAAAAAATGTAAATATGAATGGGAATATACTTCAGAGATATTTCACTCATAAGAATTTCTAGGGGTGCCAATAATTATGGCCAACATGTATTGGAGAAAAACATTTATTTCATAATGTAAGTTTCCCCCCACTTTGAACTGTTTTCCTTCAATGAAAGGTTAGAATTTCATGAATTTTTTGAATGAAAGATCAAAAGGATAAACAATGCAGATTTATTTTCACAGCCGCCTTTGCTCATAATTACTAAGGGTGCCAATAATTGTGGAGGGCACTGTATCTTTGAAGTATATTTCCATTCATATTTACGTTTTTTTTTTTTTTTTTTAGCACACCAGGGTGTCTAGGAGCATGAAATTGTCCAGTCATGACTTCCTGTTCCACAGGAGTTCAAAAAATATGAGGAAATGCAAAGGCCAAATTCCCGTAATCATTCATCACAATGAGTAAAACCAAAAAATATAATTCTGATGTGCAGCAAAAGATTGTTGAGCTTCACAAAATAGAAAGTGGCTGTAAGAAAACAGCTAAAGCATTGAAAATCCCCATTTAGAATTTTGTGGTTTTTTTTTTTTATAAAAGATCAAAAGGATAAACAATGCAGATTTATTTTCACAGCCGTCTTTGCTCATATTTACCAAGGGTGCCAATATTATTGGAGGGCACTGTATATCACAGTATGTAAATATATAGCACTATTGACACTTCAGAGTGATGAAATACATGAATGAGAATATAAAGAGCGGGATGTGAGTGATGTTAAAAAGAGTTATAAGCACAGTATATTCTGAAAATGAACTCGATGCGGCGCTTGTGCTTACTGGCACACTGCCAACGTGTGTGCACTGAAAGCTGGCTCTCAGAAGGCGAATGCGAGTTTGGGACATGCTCGATACTATAAAGTGTTATTAAGCACAATAAGCAGTGAAAAAAAACTCAATGCGGTGCTGAACTCAACGCTGACTGACACACAGAGTAAGCACTTTCGCTCATTCAGTTCTCTTTCATGTCTTATTGCGCTTGAAGACACGCAATTATGTCAAAATTCCCATTGTTTGGAGTATTCATATAAACACAGCCAGTTATGTCTCAAGTTAGGTGTAAACCGGATGTGTATCAGTATAATGGATCCATGCATTTGGTCTTAAAGTGACAGCAGCCTAATAAACTTGCTGTTCTGTGTCATTAATGTGAATTAAACACAAGAGAAAATAACTTAATGCTCGTCACTGAATAACTTTTTTTTTTAGCTTTAATAAGAATAAAACTATTTAATTTGTACAGCGAAGACTATGCATATTTTATTTTAACATTTATTAATTTTCTGTACTAATTCTAACTACAAATTAAATAAACCGATTGTACCTGAAAAACTTGTTTAATTTATTTTTAGTAAATCGAGGGAACAAAATAGTAAATCATCCACAAGATTTGGAAAATCGAGGGAACGAAATAGGAAAAGAGAGTAAATCGTCCGCAAGATTTAGTAAATCGAGGGAACGAAATAGTAAATCGTCCGCAAGATTTGGAAAATCGAGGAACGAAATAGGAAAGAGAGTAAATCGTCCGCAAGATTTAGTAAATCGAGGGAACGAAATAGTAAATCGTCCGCAAGATTTGGAAAATCGAGGGAAAGAAATAGGAAAAGAGAGTAAATCGTTCGCAAGATTTAGTAAATCGAGGGAACGAAATAGTAAATCGTCCACAAGATTTGGAAAATCGAGGGAATGAAATAGGAAAAGAGAGTAAATCGTCCGCAAGATTTAGTAAATCGAGGGAACGAAATAGGGAAAGAGAGTAAATCGCCTGCAAGATTTAGCAAATCGAGGGAACAAAATAATAAATTGTCCGCAAGATTTGGAAAATCGAGGGAACGAAATAGTAAATCGTCCACAAGATTTGGAAAATCGAGGGAACGAAATAGTAAATCGTCCACAAGATTTGGAAAAGAGAGTAAATCGTCCGCAAGATTTAGTAAATCGAGGGAACGAAATAGTAAATCGTCCGCAAGATTTGGAAAATCGAGGGAACGAAATAGGAAAAGAGAGTAAATCGTCCGCAAGATTTAGTAAATCGAGGGAACGAAATAGTAAATCGTCCGCAAGATTTGGAAATCGAGGGAACGAAATAGGAAAAGAGAGTAAATCGTTCGCAAGATTTAGTAAATCGAGGGAACGAAATAGTAAATCGTCCCCAAGATTTGGAAAATCGAGGGAATGAAATAGGAAAAGAGAGTAAATCGTCCGCAAGATTTAGTAAATCGAGGGAACGAAATAGTAAATCGTCCACAAGATTTGGAAAATCGAGGGAATGAAATAGGAAAAGAGAGTAAATCGTCCGCAAGATTTAGTAAATCGAGGGAACGAAATAGTAAATCGTCCGCAAGATTTGGAAAATCGAGGGAACGAAATAGTAAATCGTCCACAAGATTTGGAAAATCGAGGGAATGAAATAGGAAAAGAGAGTAAATCGTCCGCAAGATTTATTAAGTCGAGGGAACGAAATAGGGAAAGAGAGTAAATCGCCTGCAAGATTTAGCAAATCGAGGGAACAAAATAATAAATTGTCCGCAAGATTTGGAAAATCGAGGGAACGAAATAGTAAATCGTCCACAAGATTTGGAAAATCGAGGGAACGAAATAGTAAATCGTCCACAAGATTTGGAAAAGAGAGTAAATCGTCCGCAAGATTTAGTAAATCGAGGGAACGAAATAGTAAATCGTCCGCAAGATTTGGAAAATCGAGGGAACGAAATAGTAAATCGTCCACAAGATTTGGAAAATCGAGGGAATGAAATAGGAAAAGAGAGTAAATCGTCCGCAAGATTTAGTAAATCGAGGGAACGAAATAGGGAAAGAGAGTAAATCGCATGCAAGATTTAGCAAATCGAGGGAATGAAATAGGAAAAGAGAGTAAATCGTCCACAATATTTAGTAAATCGAGGGAACGAAATAGTAAATAGTCCGCAAGATTTGGAAAATCGAGGGAATGAAATAGGAAAAGAGAGTAAATCGCATGCAAGATTTAGCAAATCGAGGGAATGAAATAGGAAAAGAGAGTAAATCGTCCACAATATTTAGTAAATCGAGGGAACGAAATAGTAAATCGTCCGCAAGATTTGGAAAATCGAGGGAATGAAATAGGAAAAGAGAGTAAATCGTCCGCAAGATTTAGTAAATCGAGGGAACGAAATAGTAAATCGTCCGCAAGATTTGGAAAATCGAGGGAACGAAATAGTAAATCGTCCACAAGATTTGGAAAATTGAGGGAACGAAATAGTAAATCGTCCACAAGATTTGGAAAATCGAGGGAATGAAATAGGAAAAGAGAGTAAATCGTCCGCAAGATTTAGTAAATCGAGGGAACGAAATAGTAAATCGTCCGCAAGATTTGGAAAATCGAGGGAACGAAATAGTAAATCGTCCACAAGATTTGGAAAATCGAGGGAACGAAATAGTAAATCGTCCACAAGATTTGGAAAATCGAGGGAATGAAATAGGAAAAGAGAGTAAATCGTCCGCAAGATTTAGTAAATCGAGGGAACGAAATAGTAAATCGTCCGCAAGATTTGGAAAATCGAGGGAATGAAATAGGAAAAGAGAGTAAATCGTCCGCAAGATTTAGTAAATCGAGGGAACGAAATAGGGAAAGAGAGTAAATCGCCTGCAAGATTTAGCAAATCGAGGGAACAAAATAATAAATTGTCCGCAAGATTTGGAAAATCGAGGGAACGAAATAGTAAATCGTCCGCAAGATTTGGAAAATTGAGGGAACGAAATAGTAAATCGTCTGCACGATTTAGTAAATCGATGGTGTGCACTATTTACTTTTTTTATCTGGCATATCATGTGTGTTGCTCTGTAATATTGTATTTGTTCTATTGTTTGTAATGTACTTCTTTTTTTATTTTTAGTAAAATAACTATATCGTTATCGTGAAAGTGTAGTGTAGACAGCTTTTAGCTCTTGCGATGCGAGCGACAACATTGCATCCGGTGTAGGCACGGTGCAATACCCACCCACCATACCAAGATCCAGTTTCCATTGGTTGACTTTTAAAGTGATGCTGGAAAACACTTCGTCATGATCGTGACCCAATCGGATCCCAGAATTCCTATTGCTTTAGCGAAGCCGCATGTCAATCTCACTCCATGATCTCCACATTGTCTTATGTTATGTTTGGGCTTGTTCGAGACCACCTGCTCTAAATAAAGATATGCGTTCTGCTATGGTTTACTAATGTTTTGTGAAGTTACAAACAAAAAGTAGAGCAAAAGCATCATGTGTATACTGTGTACACGACGTGCATCGGCAGCGCATTTTTTACACAAATACTTTGGTTTCTAACTGAAACAAATATGCTTGTTGTATTCTGCTTAGTCTCAGACCTTTTCAGCAATATATGACACAAGTCTATCTGTTATGCAAGATGATTTTACAGATCACGTTCATGTAAAGCAGTTATTTTTTTCATGCTATGAAAATAGAGCACTTCTAATATGTCAGCAAATTTAAAAGCATTTGTTAAGTGATGGTCATATTGTCTGTAATTTAGCAAATCGAGTAAAGTATTCACTGTAAAGCCAAGCTTATATGCTTTAAAATGACAATTTGTGTTGGTTAAGCAAGTGGTTAAGTTTTCGTAATAACTTGGTAGCTCCCCCACTTCAGATTTAAAAGGTTGTTTAACGATTAATTGATTTTTAATTTAAACAACAATCCATTATGGAAATTTATGTAAATTGACATCCCTAATAGGAATAAACTGTAAAGTTTGGTGTGTGTAAAGCTGCTGAATTGGAGACTTTTAAAATATAGAGTGTAGCTAATTGAAATCTACAGGCACAAATATAAAGTGCATTAAAATATTTTGAATGTTTTATTTCCACTATCCTGAAGAAACATGATATGAAAAGCCAAAGAGCCTAAAATCTCAAAATTGACCAGTGAATTAATTTTTTTTTTCTTTTTGCCTTAAACTCTATGTTTGCATTTGTGGGAGAGAATTTGTTGTTGTGCATGTGTGGGAATTTATATGAATATGAATGTGTGTTTGCGTGTGTAGGTGGTAAATAATGTATTTGTGTTTGTTCTCCGCACTGGGATGAGGATGGGGTTTCCTCACAACCGGAGGTGGAAGATAAAAGAGCATCTGCTGTGTGTGTGTGTGTGTGTGTGTGTGTGTGTGTGTGTGTGTGTGTGTGTGTGTGTGTGTGTGTGTGTGTGTGTGTACGAGTGTCAATAAATCTACGTCAGATCTCAGCATGTTTTCTCACCGGTCTTACTGAAGTGTTTCCACATATGAATATGGGTTATTGTTACAATTATTGTTTACAATGATTGTTTACTAGCTTATTATAACTTCATACAGAAACAAAAGAAGTCTCTTTATAAGCATGTGCAGGTTTGTGTTTCAGAAGCATTATGTAACAACAGTAGGTATAATGTGATTGAATATGTGGGATGTTGATTGCATTGCATTATGGGAAGTAAACCTTTGCACATTTGAGTTCTCAAGAAGCATGCATAGAAGATGCTGTGGAATTTTGAATTGTGTTTATGTACCTTCTTAACCATAATTTTGGGTACAAATTAGGGCTTAATATGACAAAACCACCTTTCATTTGTAAAAACTGCATAAAAAAATAAATAAGGATTTTTTTTTTTAAATGTACTATCATGATAACACTTATGACACACAAAAAAATGCAATAAACATTGATTTAACAACCTAAGATGTAACATAAAATCCTAATGTACATCACTGATAACAAAAAACTACGAAGAAACCATCAAATGTGAAGTGTTACACAAGGAATATCGGTTTGCTGCTTTCCACTGTAAATTATTGATTTGTAGGTTTTTTTAACAATGGTACATTTAACTGTACTTTTCTGGTGTGTGTGTGTGAGAGAGAAAGAGAAAGAGAGAGAGTGTGTGTGTTTGACGCAAAACATTCACTCTTCCCACTTACACACACTTACCTTTTATACAGACCTCTTACATCTCTCTCTCTCTCTCTCTCTTGTATTTTCATCTCTATCCCATGAGGCACATGTGACCTATGATTAATTATTAAAATATAGAGCATTTGTTTACCGTGTGACCTTATTATAGCATGATCGCAGCAATTAGCAAATGCCAACAATCCAATCAATTCACCGTTTGACAAAATCAAGTCCCGCCTTACATTTAAGAGTCATTTGCATTCTCTTGATATACATCACAATAGGAAAGACAATCGCATTTAATGTTAAAGGGTTAGTTCACCCAAAAATTAAAATAATGTCATTAATTACTCACCCTCATGTCATTCCACACCCGTAAGACCTTCATTCATCTTCAGAACACAAATTAAGATATTTTAGTTGAAATCTGATGGCTCAGTGAGGCCTGAGCAATGACATTTCCTCTCTCAAGATCCATTAATGTACTAAAAACATATTTAAATCAATTCATGTGAGTACAGTGGTTCAATATTAATATTATAAAGCCATGAGAATATTTTTGGTGCACCAAAAAAACAAAATAACGACTTATAAAGTGATGGCCGATTTCAAAACACTGCTTCAGGAAGCTTCGGAGCGTTATGAATCAGTGTGTCGAATCAGCGGTTTGGAGCGCCAAAGTCACGTGATTTCAGCAGTTTGGTGGTTTGACATGCGATCCGAATCATGATTCGACACGCTGATTCATAACGTTAAAGTCGTAAGTCGTTATTTTGTTTTTTTGGCGCACCAAAAATATTCTCGTCACTTTATAATATTAATATTGAACCACTGTACTCACATGAACTGATTTAAATATGTTTTTAGTGCATTAATGGATCTTGAGAGAGGAAATGCCATTGCTGGCTATGCAGGCCTCACTGAGCCATCGGATTTCAACTAAAATATCTATATATCTAAATATATTAATTTGCATTCCGAAGATTAATGAAGGTCTTATGGGTGTGGAACGACATGAGGTGAGTAATAAATGACATTATTTTAATTTTTGTGTGAACTAACCCTTTAATTAATATAAAGTAAAAGTAAAAATGTGCATTTGGAGGGATAAAGTCAGGTGAGAAGCCGCAGACTGTATATTTAATATTAGTGCATTTTGTTTTACTGCACTTGTAGATTTTTCCATGTCTTAAATATAATCAAGCTAAAAGCTAGTTGGCATGTTTCATTGTGATTCAGTCCCAATATGATGCAGCTTTGCCAAGAAACTCATATTGAATGATTAGGACAGTGCTGGATCTGACGGCATATTAATCCTCCTCTCTCTATGAGGCTTATTCTCTTAAAATAGACAGATCTGTATTTCCGGCGGCTTGAAAAGTTCTTTGATCCTAAAGTCACCATCATTGATCTTTCCCTTTAATCCAAGAGTTTCTTAAGACGCTCACTCAGCTGCACAAATAACCCGGTGTTGACATTCCCAGAGCCTTTAATACCAGCTGGATCTCCTCGATCTCTCAGACTCTCAGCCAAACGTCAACAATGGACGTTACGTGGAGCAACTTCCTGAACACAGAGTTTGGTGAAAGCTTGCTATGTTAGCATGAGATCATGAAATCCAAGAAGTCAGGATTTGTGACCTGTGAACAGCATCTCTCTTGGCTCACAGTAGATCAGACGCCGACACAGTCCAACTTCCTACTTCCTCTTCCCGCTGTAGAGCTGGCAGGAGAACCTCGATCGGTGAAAAGTGCGTGATAGGGGTATGGTAGAGGTCAGCAGGTTAGAGATAGATCGCCATTCTGGGAGCTTATCGGAGCCTCATTATATAAGAAACAAATAAAAACATTTAGGGAAGTTCAGTTTCCAACATACTATGACAGTCATTCAGTATCATAGTATTCATTAAAGTACACGGGTTGGGTTAAATTCATTGTTTTTGTTTGTTTTATTATTAATCTTTTTCATGTCAGTTTATTTACTTTAGGTAATTTATGTTGAAGTGTAGCGACTCATGTTTTTTCCATTGCCGCTTTGCTCTTACACTGTGTGCAGAATTATTAGGCAAGTAGATTTTCTGATCATGAAAATCACATTTTACCAATTCCAAACCACATCAATCTTAATAACTAGTATTAATTTTGTATTTAATCATTTAGAAGTGATATATAATTGTTCAAGGCTGAAAGTGAAAAATGCCTTATATTCAGGTGTGCAGAATTATTTGGAATTATTTTTTCTTTTACAGATAAAATGAGCCAAAAGAGGCTCATTAACTCAGACTGAAAAGTCAAAAATTATTAAATGCCCATGAGAAGGATGCAATACTGATATAAAACTAGAAATTGCAAAGTTAAGGCATGACCATTGGACAGTGAAACACTCATTGGGTCAGCAGGGTCCGGACGGACTTTTCAAGATAGGAGATGTACTAAAAATGAACGCCCAAAACTGACTCACAGATTGTGGAAGATAAATTCTTCAAACAGTGGTACAAGAGGATGTGGTCCTGGTCCTTCAAGAGTCACTCTCAATCCGTCTGTCTATAAAGCCTATAAAAAAAAACATTTCAGCTTGTGATTCTTATTAAGTGGGGATCATTTTTTAGGATTCAACTAACATAAGTCTCTGAGAACCTGACATCTTGCACTTCTGGAGACTCCAGGTAGGTTGGTCAGTCTGAGTTAAATCTCTTTTTTTGGCTCATTTTATCTGTAAAAGAAAACCTAATTATTATGCACGCCTGAATATAAGGCGTTTTATACAGTGCCTTCCAGTAATATTGGCACCCTTGGTAAATATGTGAAAATAAATCTGCATTGTTTATCCTTTTGATCTTTCGTTAAAAACAATCGCAAAATTCTAACCTTCCATTTAAGTAAAACAATTGAAAATGGGGGAAAAAGCTCATTATGAAATAAATGTTTTTCTCTAGTTCACGTTGGCCACAATTATTGCAACGTCCTTTTCCTAAGATAACAGCTCTGAGTCTTCACCTATAATGCCTGATGAGTTTGAAGAACACCTGACAGGAGATCAGAGATCATTCCTTCATGCAGAATCTCTCCAGATCCTTCAGATTCCAGCTCCATGTTGGTGCTTCTTCTCTTCAGTTCACTCCACTCATTTTCTTTAGGGTTCAGGTCAGGGGACTGGGACGGTCATGGCAGAAGCTTCATTTTGTGCTCAGTGACACATTTTTGTGTTGGTTTTGATGTTTGTTTTGGATCATTGTCCTGATGGAAGATCCAATCACGGCCCATTATTGGATTTCTAGCAGAAGTGGTCAGGTTTTGATTTTTTTGTAGTATTTGGTAGAATCCATGATACCATGTATCTGAACAAGATGTCCAGGACCTCCAGCAGAAAAATAGGCCCACAACATTAAAGATCCAGCAGTATATTTAACCGTGGGCATGGGGTACTTTTTATCCATGCGTGCACCAAACCCATCTGGTGGGTTTGCTGCCAAAAAGCTCTTTTTTTAGTTTCATCTGACCATAGAAGCTGTTTGAAATTCCAGTCTTGTCTGACAACTGAATATGCTGGAGATGCTGGAGAGAGCAGAGGATTTTTCTTGAAATCCTCCCAAACAACTTGTGGGGATGTAGGTGCTGTCTGACTCAAGACTCAACTAATCTCTGCAATTCTCCAGCTGTGATCCTTGGAGAGTCTTTGGCCTACTCAAACTTTACTCCTCACATCGCATTAGGATGATTTAGACACACATCCTCTTCCAGGCAGAATTTGGAACATCTTTAGTTCATTGGAACTTCTCAATTATTGCCCTGATAGTGGAAATGGGGATTTTCAATGCTTTAGCTATTTTCTTACAGCCACTTTCTATTTTGTGGGGCTTAACAATCATTTGCTGCACATCAGAACTATATTCTTTGTTTTTTTTTTCATTGTGATGAATGATTAAGGGAATTTGGCCTTTTTGTTTCCTCATGTTTATTCTCCTGTGGAACAGGAAGTCATGACTGGACAATTTCATGCTATTTTGTGATTCTAAAAAAATGTAAATATGAATGGGAATATACTTCAGAGATATTTTACTCATAAGAATTTCTAGGGGTGCCAGTAATTGTGGACAACATGTATTGGAGAAAAACATTTATTTCATAATGTGATTTTCCTCTCACTTTCAATTGTGTTACTTTGATAAAAGGTTAGAATTTTGTGAATTTTTTGAATGAAAGATCAAAAAGGATAAACAATGCAGATTTATTTTCACAGCCGCCTTTGCTCATATTTACTAAGAGTGCCAATTGTCACATTTTGAGTTTGCTTTTGATCTGTTTTCATGCTTTTTCCCTGTCTTCAGTTTTCTAGTTTGTTAATTGTTTCAGTTCTCCTTGTGTGTGTGTGTGCCTGCCTGTTTGTCTCCTTGGTTATTGATTAATTAGTGTCTTCAGTTCAGGTGTGTCTTGTTAATTTAGTCTGGTTAACGTATTGTTTTCTGTGTATTTAAGCCTTCAATTTCTGTCTGTCCTTTGTCTAGCTTTGTTTATGTTACATGGGCCCGGTTTCACAGACAGGGCTTAGACTAAGCCAGGATTAGGCCTTAGTTCAATTACGATATTTATGTATCTTTTATAAAAAACATTACTAGAAAAAAACATTACTGATGTGCATCTTGAGACAAAACAACATTGACATATTTTAAGATATGTCAGTACAAGTTGCTTCAGTTAAAACAGCTCAAATATGCATTTTTGTCTAGACTAGCTTAAGCCTTGTCTGTGAAACTGGGGAAAGGTGTCGTAAGTTACTTTCCTGGTGATTTTCCTTGTTCTTTGTGATAGTACTTAATTAAATGTTCTTGAAGATATCTCCTTTGTCGTGCGTTTGAATACTGCAACACCACCGTGACACCAATATTTGCGGAGGGAACTGTATCACTGTATACAATACAAACATAATAGTAGTTATTAAGATTGATGTAATTTGAAATTGGTAAAATGTGCTTGGAAAAAACATGATCAGAAAATCAACTTGCCTAATAATTCTGCACACGGTGTGTGTTAAGTTACATAATGTTATACGTTATGATTTATGTTATGTTTTTTAGGTTTTGTTATAAGTTATGTTTTATATTACATTTTATGTTGTTATTTGAGTTATGTTGTGTTTTTTGTAGAGATGCACCGATGTATCGGCCAACAATCGGTATTGGCCGATAAAAGCTATTATTATCACTGGCCGATTGTTTAAATACAGCCGATGATTAGGGCCAATTATATCCTGTCAATCAAAAGGGTGCGGAAAAACGTGTTCAGACTGCAGCTCATGCATACTGTGTGTGATGAAAATCACTCTTGTGTTGAATTTCTTCTTCTTCTTCTTCTTTTGTGTTGAATTTTAACACATTAACAGTTTAAAAATAGTGACGCTAAAGCAGACTCTTTTTGACCCTATGAATCACCCATATTTCAAGCCAGGGTTGCCAGGGCTGCCCCAACAAAACGTTGCAAAACATTTTTTAAACGGAAACGGTGGTGCGTTGAACACCCTGTTCTGATGACGCAAGAGTTGCAACTATGGTAGCTGAGAATTTTCATTTCTTCTTTTTGAAGAATTTTCAGAGCCTGATGAAATCGGTATAAATACATGTTTAATACTGCAAAATACGCTCGATGTTACAGTCACTGCCCTTGCCATTCAGAATAAAAGAGAACATCCCAATCGAGTGAAGGGATTTGTGGAAACTGTGGTTCCTAATTATTGTGATCCAATATTTGCCTCGCATTTCAGGATGAAAAGACAAACATTGAAGGATAATCCACTTCTTACCTCCGAGATTGTGTTACGATCTATATGACATTATTATTTTTATTGTGAGTATTAGGCGTATCATTATTGATTATCAATGCTATGATATTGTAATATTTACCATTATATAATCAGATGAGAATAGAAAAGTTCATGAAAGTGTCACTCCAAAATACAATAGCAAAATATATAAATATGTATAGTATTTTTATGTTACATTCATACCCACTGTCTAATACCGCATGGTTTGGGCTGATTGGGCTGACATTTTTGACACACCCACCAAACAATCTCAAACCTGTTGCACACCGTTTCCATGGAAACATGTCATTCAACCCAGAAACCGTAGCAAAACGTTGTGCACCGGTTTGAGCTTGAATGTGCACCAAGTCTGCATTTTTATTTTTATTTTTTGCTACATCAAATATTATTTGTAGCGCCTCCCATCCAATAATCGCAAAAGGCTTTGTTACTTCTGATAAGAATTAAAGTTTCAGTTTTCAAATTCTGTCCGTTTTATCATGAAATTCAAACAATAAATGGCGTTTTGACGCACTTAAAGCGGAACTCAGTAAGATTTGCGAAGCTCCCCCTACAGGTTCCTTCAGTGAATCACACTGTCGTAAATATTCCAAGCGCAGCTCTGGACTACAACGACTACAACGCTCACCAGCGCAGTAGTTTTGCAAATACAGTACAAGAAATCTCGATGGAGGTGGGTAATTTTCAAAATTGTCTTATAAAGTCATAATATATACATTGTTTTTGAATTACCGTAAAGCATTTTGTCACTCTCGCGTGAACGTGAACATGAGGCGAGATTGTGTCGGGTCGGCGCAGCTCAACTTGCAAGTGCTGTTTTCTGGCATAGACGTGCCAGAGGGGGTTAGCGCATGCCTCAAACACACCACTACAAGTCCATTAACCATCGTAAGGACTTAGAAAACTATTTATGAAGGTAAAAAAGTTCTGCTTTAAATGTGACGTGTCAGATCGCTGTAATGCCTCAGTCTTTTCTTCCTCTTCAATACAAGTTATATCTCAAAAAACAATCAGGATCATCAAAGGTATGTTGAAAGATATAGCCTAGTACAACTTAGCAGAATGTATCACGTCTCATGTAATCACTTTATTTGTGCTTCAACCGCAGAAAGACGTCAATAAAACAGCTTGTGAACAATATGTCACATCATGTCAAATTTACCTCAGGAATGTTTTCCAATGTTCACAGTTCCTTAGCTATCTATATAAAAAAACACTAGATAGGAGCTTATTTACTGTTAATTATGTTTGTGTAAATTTGCCATGAAGACAAAAAGTGCTCATGAAAACTAACTTATGTGATACTAAGTTTTATACAAACATTTCAGTTTTTATTTTGAGTGTAATTATTATATCTGAAAATAAACAGCAACTGAATATAAAACTTCTGTTGTTAGTTGTAACCTCTAATATTGTAGTGTACCAAATGAGAGGGTTCCCTACGGAAGAGGATTAGGGCCAAGCAATAATAAAAAAATAAAACCATCTCGAGATTAAAGTTGTTAAATTTCGAGAAAAAACTCGTTAAATTTCGAAAAAAAGTCGAGATAAAATGTTGAGAATAAAGTCATTAAATTATGAGAATAAACTCATTAAATTATGAGAAAAAAGTCGTTAAATTACAAGAACAAATTTGTTAAATTATGACTTTTTCTCATAATTTAAAGACTTTTTTCTTGTAATTTAATGACTTTATTCTCAACATTTTATCTCGACTTTTTTCTCGAAATTTAACGAGTTTTTTCTCGTAATTTAAAGACTTTTTTCTCGCAATTTAATGACTTTATTCTTAACATTTTATCTTGACTTTTTTCTCGAAATTTAATGAGATTTTTCTCGTAATTTAACGAGTTTATTCTCAACATTTTATCTCGACTTTTTTCTCGAAATTTAACAACATTTTTCTCATAATTTAACAAATTTGTTCTTGTAATTTAACGACTTTTTTCTCGTAATTTAATGACTTTATTCTTAACATTTTATCTCGACTTTTTTCTCGAAATTTAACAAGTTTTTTCTTGTAATTTAACAAGTTTATTCTCAACATTTTATCTCGACTTTTTTCTCGAAATTTAACAACATTTTTCTCATAATTTAACAAATTTGTTCTTGTAATTTAACGACTTTTTTCTCGTAATTTAATGACTTTATTCTTAACATTTTATCTCGACTTTTTTCTCGAAATTTAACAAGTTTTTTCTTGTAATTTAACAAGTTTATTCTCAACATTTTATCTCGACTTTTTTCTCGAAATTTAACGATTTTTTCTCGTAATTTAATGAGTTTATTCTCAACATTTTATCTCGACTTTTTTCTCGAAATTTAACGATTTTTTTCTCGTAATTTAACGAGTTTATTCTCAACATTTTATCTCGACTTTTTTCTCGAAATTTAATGAGTTTTTTCTCGTAATTTAACAAATTTGTTCTTGTAATTTAACGACTTTTTTCTCGTAATTTAATGACTTTATTCTTAACATTTTATCTCGACTTTTTTCTCGAAATTTAACGAGTTTTTTCTCGTAATTTAACGAGTTTATTCTCAACATTTTATCTCGACTTTTTTCTCGAAATTTAATGAGTTTTTTCTCGGAATTTAACAAATTTGTTCTTGTAATTTAACGACTTTTTTCTCGTAATTTAATGACTTTATTCTTAACATTTTATCTCGACTTTTTTCTCGAAATTTAACGAGTTTTTTCTCGTATTTTAACAAGTTTATTCTCAACATTTTATCTCGACTTTTTTCTCGAAATTTAATGAGTTTTTTCTCGTAATTTAACAAGTTTATTCTCAACATTTTATCTCGACTTTTTTTCGAAATTTAACGAGTTTTTTCTCGTAATTTAACGAGTTTATTCTCAACATTTTATCTCGACTTTTTTCTCGAAATTTAACAACATTTTTCTCATAATTTAAAAAATTTGTTCTTGTAATTTAACGACTTTTTTCTCGTAATTTAATGGCTTTATTCTTAACATTTTATCTCGACTTTTTAATCGAAATTTAGCACGTTTTTTCTCGTAATTTAATGACTTTATTCACAACATTTTATCTCAACATTTTTCTTGAAATTTAATGACTTTATTCTCATAATTTGAGTTTATTCTCATAATTTAATGACTTTATTCTCAACATTTTATCTCGACTTTTTTTTCGAAATTTAACAAGTTTTTTCTCGTAATTTAATGACTTTATTCTCAACATTTTATCTCGACATTTTTCTCGAAATTTAACGCGTTTTTTCTCGTAATTTAACGAGTTTATTCTCAACATTTTATCTCGACTTTTTTCTCGAAATTTAACAACTTTATTATTGCTTGGCCCTAATCCTCTTCTGTAGTTCCCTGTATAGTTTGCAACATTATTTAGGAGAGATTTTGTTTTCTTAAGAAAAACCAAACTATTGGCATCAGCATCAGCCGATATCATTCTGAATAATCGGCTATCGGTATCGGCAGAGAAATTTAGTATCGGTGCACCTCTAGTTTTTTGTAAGGTTTATGTTTTAAGTTGTTTTATGTTTTTGTTGCATTTTAAGTTTTTGTGTTATGTTTTGTTGTTTTAATTTATATTTAATGTTTTTGTTTCAAGTTACGTTTTATGTTGTGTTCTTTTTAAAGTTATGTTTTTTTGATTTTATGTTGTTTTAAGTTTGGTTTTATTTTGGGGTTTTTTCATGTTTTAAATTATTTTATGTTGTTTTGTTGTGTTTATATGCTATGTTTTTGTTATGTTTTATATTCTTTGTTTTAAGTTGTCTTTTGTTATGTTTTAATTTTTTTAAGTTGTTATTAAGTTGTTTTGTTACTTATGTCATAATACACATCTACCTGAAAAACTTAAAGCTCTGTTCAATTCATTTCAATATTTGTTCTATTGTTTATTTGTCCTTTTACTTACATAAGTTAGGCTAGTGTTGATGTTGAAGCAGTGAAATTTCACAATTTCCAATGTTATCTAAAATTTAAAGCCTTTTTTCTAGTAAAAACTAATTCATGATCTCCTTATCTTGAAATAAAATTACTCATATTGATATGAGATTTTGGTTCTGTCGCCCGCCCCTTAAGTTATGTTATGCTTATCTTTGTTGTGTTTGTTATTATATGTTTATCTTTGATGACTTTATGTTGTGTTTATGTGACGTTGAGAGGTTTGTTCAGGGATTGGCTAGTATTTGAGATCTTTGTCCTGCCCGTGAGTCTGCTGGGATCAGCTCACAGGAGACTTGACACAGGTAAAAGAAAATACCTGTCCTAGAATAGATACCGGGTGCTTTTGTCTCAGCATAGTCCAGAATCAAGTCTTTTTACCATCATATCTGCACCACATACAAAAACAAGATTGTTTAGGGAGAAAATAATAACCTCCGATCAGCTCTAATGTGGATTTTACTCATATGATGAGGCAGAGATACACTTTCTTGTAACGAGTAGTGTAATGCATTACTGTTGCAGGAAGTAATAAGTAAATTAATAATATGGCATTTGAAAGGAGTAAGAAAGGAGCATCTTACTTTAATTCAAAACAGCATTTTATTTCTATTTGCTTTCATTTTGTGTATGTTCTCCTATCTTCAATATGTGAAACGGCCTTTTCAGACTCAGATTGAACATTACAGTGTGTGATTAAATTAAATATTAGCATGGATTGCATATGCAAAATAACAATATGCAAAATAACAATGTGCAAAATTAAAAACACGAGATGGACAGAGCAGGACAATTGAAAGCTTTGGTTTGTAGATGAATTCCGGTGGCTTCATGTTGTCGGCGTCTGATAATTCACAAACCAAACACTTTGTGTACAGCACAAACCGTGTTTATCCCGAACCTGTATTTAATGTCATCTGGGTTTTATTTTCTTTTGCATTTGGGAATTTTTATTCATGGTTTTAAAGAGTCCATGTTGGCATCTGTAATTTGACCTGTTTATATGAATGTGCACAAATACCATAGTTTTCTACCATAGACACATGACCTCAGCTTTATCCTACCTCTTAAATTAGGTCTATTTTTCTGTCCTAACTTTACATGATTACTATATTTACTATCATCTGAAATGTGCGGTACTGTGTTAATGCAATTATAGGGTTAGTTCACCCAAAAGTGAAATTTCTGTTATTAATTACGCTCATGTTGTTCCAAACTGATAATCTTCATAACACATATTAATATTTTTCTTGATCAGCAAATCATCATATTAGAATGATTTCTGAAGGATCATGTGACACTGAAGACTGGAGTAATGATGCTGAAAATTCAGCTTTGATCATAGGAATAAATTACATTTTACAATATATTACATAATATCATAATATCACTGTTTTTACTAATGCAGCCTTGATGAGCAGTAGAGACTTCTTTCAAAACCATTAAAATAATCTTACAGACCCCAAGTGTATTTTCTGGAAAATATGATATGTGTTTAGTTGCATATTGGCATTGTATTCAGCATTGTGTTTTTCCTGCCATCTGAAGAGATTTGGGTTGTGTCTCCGCCGCAGAGGACCGTCGGTTTAGGTTGTCAGAAGCTTTGTGTAGCTGCAGTGATCTAGATGATTTTTAGAGGTTCAGATTAAGATTAAGATCTGTCTGACAAGCTGGGTCAAATCTCAGCTCCATCACTCACTTGCTGTTATCTATCATACACCCGCCGCAATGTGACGTCAGGTGTGACGCAAGTGTTTTTCGCTAGTGTCAGCACAATGCAGTTATCATTTTCACGTCCAGCGCCATGTTGTTTAAATAGCAAATGCACTTATGCCCATCTGTTTGCCTAAGGGCATGCTGGTCTGAAAACGAGGTGTGTTCAGTTGCATTGTTGGCGTGTTGCTATTTTGAGGCAACTGAAAACGACTGAATGCTTCTCTAGCAAGGAAACGGATCTGCTCGTAAAGCGCGTGAGCATACCATCTACAGGACAAGCCGGATTCCACCAAAGCATTTTTATCTTTTATATACACAATAATAGTCTTTTACATTGTAATCATTTTATTTTTTAACATTTGTCATGTTTGTGTGCTGCTGCGCGTCCCTGTGTGTGCCTATAGGTGCATATTACTAACGCACCCTTTAAATAACAACAACAAAAAAATTTCGCCATTGACCAACAAAAATCTGGTCTAATGTCAATGGCGTAATTTTTTGTTATTATTTAAAGGGTGTGTTAGTAATGTGCGCCTATAGGCAGGTACACAGCTTGCACAGTCTGTGTTCTGCTTAACCCAAGCAAAATTAACTCCCAATGGGGTACCAAAAATAATCTTGTTTCTGTTTGAAATATTGTTTCTTGTTTCAGTCCCAAACAGAAACAAGATTGTTTTTCTTATCCTTATGACTACAGCGGCCCACTCCTTGGGATATCACAAATATCACATCCGCACCCCTTCTTCCAGTCGGAGGTCTCGGCCAGGGCCAACGCGGCTCAACATCATCAATGCCGTCTTCATGGTCTTCGCGGAGAAGCTCAAGGCGCTGGTGCCGGCCGACATGCAGCGTCCCAACATCGCCAAGGCAAACCTCAACAACTTGGAGCGGATGACGTCCTACGCCAAGACAAGCAGTTCCTCCTCTGAGTCCTCATGGACTCGATAAAGAAAGTTGACCCTACACAAAAAATTATCTTCTCCAAATTTGGTCAGAAGGACCATGTTCCTCTCGACCTCTCGGCGCTGGCCAATAACACTGTGATCAACGTTCCACGCCACATGCACCGTGAGTGCAAAGGACCCGGTTACTGCATTCATGTGGTCGCGCTACGGCATCCACGAGATCGTCGGCCACAGGGGAACTGTCTTCAACACCTGCGGCATCCCGGAAGTTGCCAACTTCCAGGGCAACTTGGACCAGCGCGTCATGACTGTTGAACAGAGGCTCCATGACGTCTTTAAGGGTCCGTGCCCGGTTGCATAAAGCACCTTGAGTTTTTCCCTTAAGTATGACACTTAAGGCATGATTTCCCCTTAACTAAGGGAATGACTTAAGGGTGTTGCATATAATCTCTTAAACTGTTCTCTTAGGTAAGGGAAACCGTTAAGTGTTTAACGACAGCATCCCAGGTTTTACATAAGATGGATAAGGAAAACAAAAAGAAAACCAAATATGAAAGAGACGAGAAACTCAAATTGATTGTTTACTCAAAATTGAGATTTCTGCCGTCATTCACTCGCCCTCATGTTGTTCCAAACCCATAAGACTTTCATTCATCTTTGGATAACAAATAAAGATATTTTTAATATTCTCTCATCATTTATGTCCATTTATTGAAAGACATCCATATGATTATGGCTGTGTCGGAAGCTCAAACGTGCGCGCAAGAACCTATGAGGTTTGTTTTTGCGTGTGATGCATGCACGTTTGCACTTCCGTTGACCACATAAGATATGTGCTACATATGTGATTTCATCAATGTTTATGTGAATAAACCTCTAAATTACAATTTGTTTATCATATAAAACGGTCAATCGTGTCTCGTTATAAGACTTGAATTGAACCTGCCTTTAAGGGAAACATAAGGCCGATCTTAAGGGAAAATTACACTTAAGGTGCTTTATGCAACTGGCCACCGGCCTTCTTTATTCAACTGTACGCAACCACTCCCCACGTGCACGGCACCGGCTACAGGCACCCCGTGAGCCCGGTCATCACCACATGCAGACTCCATAACCCCAACCATGCAAGAAGGATTCTCAGCAACATGCAGGAGTATGTCAACCACATGTAAGACCGAGTGCCCTATCGAGGTTCTTTATCAAAGACCCGATACCAAGGGCTTTCCATTCACGCCACTTCTACAACTTGCCCTCGCTAACCACGCTCTTCGAGAAGGCTCCGATGCTCCTTCCCTTTAAAACCAACAGCAACGGTTTGGGCCTGCAACATGTGCTGCGCCCCGTGGCGGAGTACTTGATCGTGACCCTGCGTAACCTGCTCCTTGGCCAGAGAGGGAGAGGAGGTTATCAAAGCAGCTGGACCGCCTTCCAAATGGAGCTGGCATTGGAAGATCTCTTCTTTGGGTGGATCTTCTCTCATCGATCAAGGCAGACTAAGTCAGCCTCGGGACCAGCACTACTGACAGAGACAGCATCTCGAAGATGCATGGATTGCTGGGCCTGGCTTGCGTTGGGGGCGTGAGCATCGGACAGTCTCTGCCCCCCTGGACATGTGGATCAGTGACAGCTTGCAGCGTCTGAGAGCAGAGATGGAAACTCGACTCGAGTCGCACTTAAGTCGCAAAAATAAACGACTTGCGACTTGACCTGGACTCGTGAACTACTAACCCAAGACTTGACTCGAGACTTGACTTGGACTTGAAGACAGAGACTTGTGTCTTTTGGTGTGACATTCCCGATTACATTCTCTATTTACAACCCCACACGATGGCACGAAACTCCATATTTTACTATCCATTCATTCCCAAATATGTGCTGCAGCAGCGAATATCACAAATCATCTCTAAACACACCAAGCCATCGAGCACATGACGCATCTGAAGACATGCAAATTCATCACCCATTAGAAAACTTGATAAATTAGCAACAAATAATAACAATATAGCCAAGCCTTACCTTGCGATAAACTTTGTCATTTCATTTGAAAAGCAATCAATTAATCCGAATGGAAGCTGCGGTGTTGCACAGCTGCAGAGGCTTGCTTGTGGTCCATTTTCAAGAAGTACATGTCCTTTACATTTTTTAAATTTATTTTTGCCCAAGTATTTGATAATGCATATGATATCCAGATTTACCATATTAAATTGTATTTGGATTGGACGAACACTTCCATACGCATTTTATTACCCTGTCCGTCCGACTTATTTCCACAGATCAGTTTAAGTCGCAGTGCGTTATTATATCGCTTTATCACAAACGAGACACACAGATGGAAATGTTGTTTGTCGTGTTGTTTACTGTAACGCTTGTCTATACATAGGTTTTGTTACCCCCAGCGCTCGCTGGAAGACTACATTTTCCAGCATTGCTTGAGATCTACAGCAAACTACGGCAACTCATATAGCTCAAAATACACAGCACTTTTTTCCTTGCGGTGGTTCTAAATGGTATAATTTTGAAAGTTAGAAAGTAATAGAAATGATTTAAGTAGTATTTTGTGTGCTTTATTAGACAATTTTAAAGTGAAAGTAATCTGTTTTGATATTTAAATACACTGTTAATTACAATAACAACTAGCTGAGACTTGACTTGAGACTTCACTTGGACCCCTAAAGACTTGAGACTTGACTTGGACTTGGACTTGGTCCTCAAAGGCTTGAGACTTGACTTGGACCTCAAAGGCTTGAGACTTGACTTGGACCTCAAAGACTTGAAACTTGACATGGACTTGGACTTGACTTGACTTGGTCCTCAAAGACTTGAGATTTGACTTGGACTTGGACCTCAAAGATTTGAGACTTGACTTGGACTTGGTCCTCAAAGACTTGAGACTTGACTTGGACTTGGACTTGACTTGACTTGGTCCTCAAAGACTTGAGACTTGACTTGGACTTGGACCTCAAAGATTTGAGACTTGACTTGGACTTGGTCCTCAAAGACTTATGACTTGACTTGGACTTGACTTGACTTGGTCCTCAAAGACTTGAGAGTTGACTTGGACTTGACCGCAGGGACTTGTGAACATGTCTGTCTGAGAGTGGCCAGGATGTTCATGTTCACGGAATCGCTCCAGGCTGTGCCGGCGGTGTCGGAGATGTGCTGGTGCTCCTCCTTCTCTGCGACCTGCACGAACGCAGTGACCACATCAGCCTGGCGAGCTTCAAAACACCTGTGCTCCCTCACTCCATGGTGAAGCTGGTTGGCTGCCACACCACCTGCGACCTCGCCAACGACCTCTCTGTCAGAAAGTGATTCTGCTACCCTTTCACGTTTGAGAGGGCCTTGGAGCTGGTGCGTGCCCACGGCCGCAACCCCACCCAGTGTCTGCACCTCAGCCTCCAGTCGTTCAGTGGTTTCCATCCACAGTATTCTGGGACAAAGTGAAATGGGACAAATGCAGTTTCATCGAGCTATGTGTGTGTGTGTATATATATATATAATATAACATCTGAGCAAACTTACTAAAAATGAGCATTTTTAATAAAAAATGACCCTCCAGCTAAGACGCAGTGTTTCCCATACATTGACTAGACTGTGACGGCCCGCCACATTCTAATTTGTCCCGCCAGTCTCAAAATGAAACGGAAATTAGGTTTGTCGCGTTATTTAAATAGCCGTCTGATAATTGCGCTCTTTCATATGGCAAAAGTGGGAGTCATAGAGCAAAAGAAATAGACTAGCACCAATTAAGTTTTCGTGCACTATATTCAAACTCATCTGAAGGCATTTCATAGCTTCATGTGAGGGATAGAAGATTATGTGCATCGTTAAATTTAAGTTCACGGAAACTCGTCTTCCCTCCGCTGCAGCTGTCAATCATTCTCCCAGCGTGTCGTGTTCGGTAACTGCAGTCAGCAGCACGCACGGTAAAACTCTCCAATATAATATATTCCCATTATAATACTTGATATGTAGATAAAGGACTGTGGATTTGCATAAAATGACTTTATCTTGCTGGAGTTTATTGCTGTTTCTGAATGATGTCATCATACTGGCTACAGGGTGTCTGTTAGATCGCACAACACAAGGCGTGTGAATTCGCGTCACACGCACGATAACTGGAATTTAAAAGTGAGAAGAAACATATGATCAATAAACTGTTAACTTAGATGTATATATACACAGGGATTCTCTTTGTCTTTCTTTACAGTCTATGTCTTTGTGCCGTGAACTTTTCAATGCGCAGCGCAACTGCGCACTGCGATTCCATATTGCTTCAAGCGCATCATTCTGCACCCGGGATGCGCATAAGCGGTTTGTGCTGCTGTTTTGAAGCGTTTCATATTATCATGGTTTTGCACACTGAAAGATTATTAATAGCCTATTTTGTTCTGTCGTATCTATAGCTTGTTGCCCCATTAAAAATCTGCACAATACATTTAAAATAAATGTCTTTTAATCTTACATTAATATAAATGCATATAATTTTTACATATAAATATAAATCTAATATAAATATATATATTTTTCATTTCGTAATACAAATAGTAATTTTAAACTTTTTATTAACATTTGGATTTTATAAAATTACTGCAAAGTTTTTTTCAAGAATTAGGCCAGCATAATTTTTGCTGCTGAATAATATAGTCACATAGTTTTTATTTATTTATTTATTGGTCAGCTTATGATTATATATTTTTAATCATTTGGGTTTTTTTTCTCTGTAATGAAGTAGTGTGTTTAGTGCATTCTGGATTGTCAAAGAGTGACCATTAGTTGCGCAAATACAGATGTAGATAAAGGCCCCCACTAATAAATTAATTCAACAAAGGTAACCTCTTTTGCTACATATTTTTAATGGTTTAAATGTATACTTTACATGTTTAACCACTTATGAACTATCAATTAGCCTACTATATGTTGTGTACATGACTAATGTGCCCTACCATCACCAATAAATAAATTACTTTTAAAGCACAAAATTGTTTACAAGAGAACAAGTTTCTTCATTGATCTAATCACTTAAATTTTGGTCTCAGAATGCACCAGATTTATGCATTTAAATTTAAAACGTACAAAATTTTCCCCCCTAGAGGGATCGATGTCCACCCACCACAGTCTCACAACATCCTGTGGGAAACACTGAGACGGATTGAAATTATTGATTTGTCATTGCATGTGTGCTTTTTCCTGCTTTTTCCTACAGTTGTTCATCCCACTACTAGCGGATATATACATCATTTTCTGTGTTTTGACATGTGTATGTTATGTCAGGAGTATAGAGACAAAACATGTGGACCAGACCAAACACTTGATTTCACTCAATAGATGTTGTGATGAGGCACTATAGTTTTGAGTTTGACCTCTGACCCTCAACAAGGACATTATGCGAGGGCACATATAAAGAGCACACAGTGGAGAATGTAAATAATGTACAGGATATTTCAGCGAAATGCTCTCAGAACAATAGATTTAGAACAATAGATGCCGCTCTGTATAGAATGGAATTGATGGTGTTGTTAAAATAAATGCCACTGGATCAGTTCTGTTCTACAGAAACGCTTGGATTATTTGATTATTTACAGAAAAGCAGTGAGGGATTGACAAAGGACGTTAAGTCATATTTTTAATCATCTTTTGAAATGTAACTCTTGGTAACTCTTACTAAATCTTACAGCTTGTTCTGTTGACTTTCTCCAATGGATGATATTACTGGTGCATAAACTTTTATTTGTAATTATGAACTAATTATCAGTAATAGTTTTCGTTTACAAACGACTAACAGGATGGAAAGTGATAAATTATATTTTATAATATAGGAATATTTTAGAGTAAAAGAATGAAGAAACACCTGGAATATTAAATCACAAATCCATCCACTCAAGCTAAAGTGGTGAAATGACTTCTATTGACCTCATTTTAATATTTTATTTTAGATTATTTATATAGATGGATGGATGGATGGATGGATATTTTACAATATAGGAATATTTTAGAGTAAAAGAATGAAGAAACACCTGGAATTTACCTCATTTTAATATTTTATTTTAGTATTATTTATATACACTCTAAAAAATGCTGGGTTAAAAACAACCCAATTTGGGTTAAATGTGGACAAACCCAGCGTTTGGGTTGTTTTAACCCAGCAGTTGGGTTAAATGTTTGACCACCAGTTTTATTTAACTCAAGCATTGTTTAAAATTATTGTATTGTTCGCTTAAAATGAACCCAAATTATATTAGTTGAGTTAAATGAAACTACCCAGCGGGTTGTATCAAACATTTAACCCAACCACTGGGTTTTGTCCATTTTTACCCTAACTTGGGTTATTTTTAGAGTGTACTATTATTAATGTTTTGAATTAGGTTTAATTTTTGTATTTTCAGTTTTTATTTTAGTACGTTTTTATGTGCTCTTATATATATATATATATATATATATATATATATATATATATATATATATATATATATATATATATATATATATATATATATATATATATAGCTTTTTTTTAATAATAAAAAAAAGCTATATATATATATATATATAAATATATATATATATAGCTTTTTTTTATTATTATTAAGTCATTTAAGTACTTCAAACTTAGTTGCCAATGCAACATTTTCTTCTAATATTTATATTTTATTTTATTTTATTTCAATTAAAATGTTTTTTAATAGTTTTAGTTAACAATACCAACACTGCATTTTATCTAATATAAGCAAACATCCACAAGTGCCGCTCATTTTCAGGTATCTGGTATCAAAAAGGTTATTAGTTACATTTTTTGTTTAGACCTTCATGGACTTGCAGGAGAAAGCCCCACTGCATTGTGTATTATCGCATCCTTTCCTAGTCAACTTTTCCACATTAATTTCCTCTCTATAATTGTCACCAACGAACAGCGATTGTGCCTATGCCTGATTATCAATGCTATCAGATTGACGTATTTGTTTGGTGGGCTTGATGTCTCGATTTTAGACAAAGGGCACACGTCTGGTGAGAGCGATCGGGGAACTGGGTCTCAGTTCACAGCAGGGCCAGAAAGAAAACAGGAGCTTTGCCTTCAACTCCTCCTGAGAGCAATCAGACCATCATGGAGTGACAGAGTCCCTCGTGCGCCGCCTTCATACAGACTTGTGTTTGTTTGCTGGTTCCTCCCACTGCGTAGTGTACAATCTCATGCAGAATGACGCAGCATTCCTCTGGACGCTGTCTATTGTTATAGGCGGGACCAGGCGTCTCCTTCTGTCCCCAGGGGTTGGCGGGATGTTTGTAGCTGTGTGTCATAGTGTGTATGTGTTTGTTTGTTGTTGGTCTGTGATGAAAACTAGAACGAATGGCACATGGTGCTAGAAACAAACTTTGATGTTGATTAGACAGACTGAAACTTTAAAATGGATGCAAAAGCCTAAATGGATCATGGATGGCATGGATGGATGGATAATTCTAATAATATTGTCTAAAACTTAATGAAATACTTTGCCTATAAATCATCATTTACCCAAATTCTTAACCCAGGACTTTGGCTCAGATTGTGATTTGTCACATAGACAGTAGTGGAAAGAGTACTAAAAAATTGTACTTAAGTAAAAGTATTGCTACTTAAGAAATAATATACTTGAGTACAAGTAAGAAGTACTGAAAAATAATATGAATAAAGTAAATAAGTTACTACGTTACAAAGTACTTTAATATTATTTTTCTATTTTTATACAAAATAAGCCAATGTTAGAAAGATGGAGCACTGAACAGTCTCATGGTAAGTTTTCTGTTTCATTCATACTGGAAGCCAGAGGGCGCCCTCGCGCAGAAAGTCCACAAGTGAGATTCATAGAAGTATTAAACTTGTGACATTCCAGGAAATCCCTTATATGGCACATCAGATATAGATACAGGTGAATAACATGCAGATAGAGACATTTTGACTGATGAAACATGAAGACAATAAACACGCGATTGCGAGGTTCTTCAAGCCATCTCGGGTATTTTCATAAAAGTAATGTATATCTATAATGCAATACTATGCGCTTGTATCATAGAATTTTATATCATAGCCTAATATATTTTGTCTCACTCTGTGTTAAGAAGCAACATGGACCACAGAAGTTATTTCAAACATGACTGACGTGTAAATATAGGCTATATAGTGATTTTGGGGCAAAACATGATTTTAATGACATAAACTGTCGTGTTTGACGCTATGCTAAGCAAACATACTAGCTTTCTATGGAGTCAAATTAATGCCTTAAAGTTTTGCACAAAAATAAAGTTTTGCAAAACAAAAAAAAGAATTGAGCAATAAAAAAATGTTTTGCAAACAAAAATAAAGAATTGCAAAGGAAAAATAAAAAGGAAAAAAATAGTTTTGCAAGCAAAAATAATAAATTATTGAGCAAAAAAAATATAATCAATTACAAAAATCAGAAAAATCTTTGCCAATATTTTTCAGCTCAAACCTACTAAATTTTGCAACGCTCATTTTATTCTGCGTTTCAGCGTGCGCTCACCGGCTTTCGTTTGCGCTGCAGTGTGCGGTTCTCTTTATGGCACTGGTTTGACGTGGGGGTGGAGTCAAGAAACGGGGGCACGCCCCCGCGAAACACGTCATCGACAGGAGACGCAGATCGCAACAGAACAGATCAAGCATAGAGACAGAGCGCATTTATTATAATCTGAAAACCATGCCCACCGGGGAAAAACAATCCAACCGGGGAAAAATCAATCCAACCGTCTCCATTGACTTTGTAATGCATGATGCTGCCTCCTTGTCTTTTCTGACTCATTACAAAAAACAGAACAATGCCTAAAAGCTGCTGTGTGACAAGGTGTACAGCTAACAAGCTAAAAAACCCAGAAATAAGTTTTTATAAGCTGTCGACCCCAAAAAACGAATGTTTAAGGACACAAAAGTGGATACAGGCAGTGAGACAGAGCACAACAGGTCATATTACTATAAGAAATGCATTGGAGGGGGTCGTAATTGGCGACAACATATGCTAAACAAACCAACAAAAACAAACCATTCATTATTTTTAACCATGTCAAAGAATTATTTCACCTGTCGCTGATTACGTTCCCCTCCAATGCATTTCGCGGGGGCGTGCCCCCGTTTCTTGACTCCACCCCCACGTCAAACCAGTGCCATAAAGAGAACCGCACAGAAAAGTGCAGCGCAAAAGAAAACCAGTATCGTGAGCGCACGCTTGACTGAAACGCAGAATAAAATGAGCGTTGCAAATGATTTAGTAGGTTTGAGCATGAAAAATCTTTGGCAAAGATAAAATAGGATTACAGCTGTCATTGATTTTTGTAATTGATTATATTTTTATTTTTGCACTACTTTATTTTATTTTGCAATTTATTATTTTTGTTTGCAAAACTTATTTTTTTCTGCTCAATACTTTATTTTTCCTTTGCAATTCTTTATTTTTGTTTGCAAAACATTTTTTTATTGCTCAATTCTTTTTTGTGTTTTGCAAAACTTTATTTTTGTGCAAAACTTTAAGGCATTAATTTGACTCCATAGCTTTCCCTGTTGCCAATAGCCAATAATTTTGAAAAGTAAGTCAGTCCACATAAGATCATTTGAATGTTTTTAAGAAGGGCAAAAGCAAAGAATGGGTGAGTGAGAGATCCGATCAAAGAAATGAGGGATTAAAACAGTATGAATAGAAAAGTGCCAGTAAAAAATAAACGGGTTAACATGTTAAAATGCTCTTTTTTTCGTTATACCCAAAATGTGCAGCGAGACTGTTGCTATAGTAATGAACTACACTTTAACATGCATCTGATTGACAGAAAAATCATGCAATCTTATTTCACTGTTGTTGCTAATGTTGAGGTTATTTCAGCTTAGAACAATGTTTGCTTCATACATTTAGTACAGTCAATGGTACGACCCATTTCAGGAGCTGCCAATTTAAAATCAGAATATGAGCATAGCTCACATTCACTCAAATATTGAAACGTTAGCAATACCGATTCAAAACGCGAGTGCCAGTGATTGAATGTGAAAGCTCGGTTTGAATGCCCCGCCCCCCAGCTGAACTGGAAGTTTTGATTGGTTTTGCACCCAAGTCAGACCTGTCAGTTATTTTAAAACTAAACATAGTTTAAAAAGTTCCAGCTCGCCCTGTTTCTCCGTCAGCACCTTTGTCAAAGTACTTTTGGCGAAAAATATACATAGCAAAATTGAATACTTTATTTTATAAAACTCAAGTAAAAGTACCACAATTTAATTATACTCAAGAAAGAAGAAAAAAATAAAAAATGTACTCAAGTACTATAACGGTGAACAAATGGTGACAGAATTTGTTTTTCTTTTGAATTAACTATTTTTTTAAAACGCACTTGAAGAATTAATTCACTTTCAAATTAAAATTTCCTGATAATTTACTCATTTATGTTCATGTCTTTCTTTCTTCAGTCAAAAAGAAATGAAGGTTTTTGAGGAAAACATTCCAGGATTTTTCTCCTTATAGTGGACTTCACTGGCCTCCAAACGGTTGAAGGTCCAAATGTCAGTTTCAGTGGAGCTTCAAAACGTTCTACACGATCCCAGATGAGAAATAAGGGTCTTGTCTAGAGAAACCATCGCTAATTTTTTTTCTAAAAGAGAAAAAAAGGAAAATTATATACGTTTTAACCATAAATTATCATCTTGAACTAGCTTTCTTCTTCTTCTCTATTAGAATTCCAGAAGTGTAGACACTGCTAAGTGTATTACTGCCCTCCACAGGTCAAAGTTCTCCTTTCCGATTTTATATGTATATTTTACAGTGATTTTTTGTTATTATAAGTTCCCATTATGAAAATGAAAACATTCTTCTGAGCATCTCCATTTGTGTGAAAGAAAGTCACACAAAAAGTGAGTAAATGATGACTGAATGTTCATTTTTAGCAAAAGCTCTTTGTTGAGGGTAAAGATGAATGTACAGTTCAGCTTTCGGAGCGATCGGTGGCACGAAGAGTGCGCTGATCAAACGGTCCGGTGACAATGGTGGGAAGAGGCTCCTTAAGACCGAATCGAGGCCTGTTTGTATGTGATGTCTGGAACGAAGCTGCAAGCTTCTGATAAACCCAAAGGGCCTCGTATGTGTGTGCTGGACTGCAGAGGGCAAATTCAACATCTGTAACCTCCCGAGAGGAGCGTTTTGATATGAAAATGGAGGGAAGTTGCTTCTCTATATGGCGGCTCACCTTTAGCGCAAAATGGATGTTCAGGATTCTTCTGTTGTGATTTGAAGTTCAGAAACAACCTGTGAAACAATGAACAGGACAAACTAGCCAATCCTTTCTGCTGAGTCTCAGTGATTTTTGTGTGTTTTTTTAAAGAATAGTTAATTCGAAAAAGAAAATTCTGTCACAGTTTACTAACCCTTTGTTCAAAATCTCATTCTAAGCCAAAGTCCTGTTGAGATTTGGGTAAAAATTATGAATTTTTCACTTATAAGTATTTTATAAAGTTGCAGACAATACGGTAACACTTTATTTCTTTTAACTAGTTGCTTATTAGCATGCATATTACTAGAATATTGGCTATTTATTAGTACTTATTAATGCCTTATTCTGCATGACCTTATTCTACGTTCTTAATCCTACCAATACCTAAACTTAACAACTAACTTACTAACTATTAATAAGCAGTAAATTAGAAGTTTATTGAGGAAAAAGTCATAGTTAATAGTTTATGTGTTCCCTATACTAAAGTGTTACAGACAATATTATTATGGTTGTTAATTTAATGCATTTATTTAATGTAATTTAGTCATTTGTTATATATGGGTCAATGACGTTATGGGTCATTTTCTTGTCCAAACTCTCTGATCTCAAATCAGCGTCCTTGTCTTCGTCACGTCTCCTTGACTGTCCACACAGCAGCGTCAGCGGGATCCCGCAGATGACGTGAATCCGTCCAGCTGCTCATTAAGTCTGATCTTGCAGTTTTGTGACTGTCTTCGGGTTTGTTGGAGTCAGCACAGCGTGTCAAGTCTGTTTACTTTAAGAGCCTCTGGCTTATGAGGCACTTCTGCTACTTGAAGTTATAAAAGAGGTGCTTGTGGATGTTGTGAAGTTTTTATAGTGATTTTACAGTTTTGCCTTTGACCTGCCCAACATGTTACAATACACATTGTCAAGCACTAATATGACCTGATTTCATTCCATGTTTAATTCAGCAGGTGGCATAAAGTTATCACAATGTTATTTTAATATCACCGAGATACTATTATTATTATTTTGGGTTTTAGTTTTAGTTTAGGGGGAGTAAATGATGACAGATTTTTTTGCATCACATACTAATTTATCTATTAAATATTGTGACTAGGTTCAGTGTCCCGTTCATTATATCAGTAGCAAGTCGCACAGCACTCAAATGTATGGAAGCTTGTTTCTGACGCTAAAAAAAAAAAAAAAAAAAAAAAAAAGGTAATTGTGACTTTTTATCTCACAATTCTGACCTTTTTATCGCAATTGCAAGTTTTTATCATGCAATTCTAACTTTATATCTCAATATATCTCAAGTTTATATCTATTATATTGAGAAAAAAAGTCGCAATTCTGAAAAAAAAGTCAGTCTTTTTTCCCTCACAATTAGACATTATAACTCATAGTTCTGATTTTTAAACTCACAATTCTGACTTTATATCACGTAATTCTGACTTTAAATCTCACAATTCTGACTTTATATCATGTAATTCTGACTTTATAACTCGCAATTCTGACTTTATAACTCACAATTCTGACTTTATAACTCACAATTCTGACTTTATATCATGTAATTCTGACTTTATAACTCGCAATTCTGACTTAATAACTCACAATTCTGACTTTATATCTCGCAATTCTGACTTTATAACTCACAATTCTGACTTAATAACTCACAATTCTGACTTTATATCTCGCAATTCTGACTTTATAACTCACAATTCTGACTTAATAACTCACAATTCTGACTTTATATCACGTAATTCTGACTTTAAATCTCACAATTCTGACTTTATATCATGTAATTCTGACTTTATAACTCGCAATTCTGACTTAATAACTCACAATTCTGACTTTATATCACGTAATTCTGACTTTAAATCTCACAATTCTGACTTTATATCATGTAATTCTGACTTTATAACTCGCAATTCTGACTTTATAACTCACAATTCTGACTTTATAACTCACAATTCTGACTTTATATCACGTAATTCTGACTTTAAATCTCACAATTCTGACTTTATATCATGTAATTCTGACTTTATAACTCGCAATTCTGACTTTATAACTCACAATTCTGACTTTATATCACGTAATTCTGACTTTAAATCTCACAATTCTGACTTTATAACTCACAATTCTGACTTTATAACTCACAATTCTGACTTTATATCACGTAATTCTGACTTTAAATCTCACAATTCTGACTTTATATCATGTAATTCTGACTTTATAACTCGCAATTCTGACTTTATAACTCACAATTCTGACTTTATATCACGTAATTCTGACTTTAAATCTCACAATTCTGACTTTATATCATGTAATTCTGACTTTATAACTCGCAATTCTGACTTTATATCTCGCGATTCTGACTTTATATCTCACAATTCTGACTTTATATCTCACAATTCTGACTTTATAACTCACAATTCTGACTTTATATCTCACAATTCTGACTTTATATCACGTAATTCTGACTTTAAATCTCACAATTCTGACTTTATAACTCACAATTCTGACTTTATATCTCACATTTCTGACTATAATTCACAATTCTGACTTTATTTCTTGTAATTCTGACTTTATATCACGTAATTCTGACTTTATAACTCACAATTCTGACTTATCACACAATTCTGACTTTATATCACATAATTCTGACTTTATAACTCGCATTTCTGACTATAATTCACAATTCTGACTTTATATCACGTAATTCTGACTTTATAACTCGCATTTCTGACTATAATTCACAATTCTGACTTTATTTCTTGTAATTCTGACTTTATATCATGCAATTCTGACTTTATAACTCACAATTCTGACTATATCACACAATTTTGACTATATCATGCAATTCTGAATATAACTCACAATTCTGAGGAAAAAATGTCAGAATTGTGAGATAAAAAGATGCAATTAACGTTTTTATTTTTTATTACATGGCGGAAACAAACTTTCATATAAATGACTCTGTTTCCTGACAGTGAGCCATCTGTTTGTTCTTTGTCACTTCATTTTTGTGTTTAATCTCTGCTCTGGTTTTCAGGAGCCCTTATATATCTTTAATGCATTGTGTCCATATATATGTATTTATATTTGTATATCATTGTGACAAAGTGCTTTGTTGGGCTGATTCTTGCAGTTGCATGCTCAGAGTGCCTTCCTTTTAAAAAGTCCATATCCTAAATAAAACATGCTGTGAAAAACAGTGGCTGTCTGAGAAATGTGGCATGGTCCCCTCTGAATGTCACACATGCTCCTAAATTGTCAGGACGTAGATTGAAACGCTCTCTTAAAAGTACAGCGAGGTGCAAGACGGTTGATGTGTTTTACACTTTACTGAATTGTTTGCTTACGTCGGCCTCAAAAGGACACTGAAGTCACACTTAAAATTAAATGAGCGGCATTGCATTAATAGAGCCTTATGATTTCTGTGGGAATCGCAGAATCCAGTGATAAAAATGGAATTTAGAGTATAGCGCGGAATGTCACGGAATTTGTCACATTTTGGATTAGTACATCGAAAGTATGACTGTACTCTTTGCGATATGGACTAGTGTCTGTGAATATTAAAGCACAAAAAATGCCTTGAAATGCACAGCTTTATTCAATGTGTTGATGTAATTTCAACTGAAACAGTAAGACATGGCGGGAAATTTCAAACAGCTCCTCCCATTTTTAAAATAGCCGGTAGAGTTTTGTTTATATCACAACTCGGCCAGAGCCATTGAGCTTGGTAACGCCTCTGTTTCCTCCTAATCTCTAACTGTTTCTCCTCCTAATCTCCTCCATATCGCTTTAAAATATAGTATTCTGTGCAGAATTCAAATGGGTCCAATACGTTACATCGATCTGCACCGACTCATGCATATGATCTGCTCTGTGCTATCGTGTCTCTGGACCGGAGCAGACTGTGTGTGAGCTGCGGCGGTTCACATGACACTAATGTGAACCAGACTTCATTCGCTTCAATGGAAAGCATATTTAAATTGTCTATATTTACACGGTCTTGGGCTATGATTCTCGCTTTGGGTGCGAGAGGTCCTGGGTTAAAATCCCGGACGAGCCCCCACTTTATGCCTTATATAGTGCATCATGTGCCATTCGCCATGTAGAAAATAGTAAATGTGTGAACAAGTGACCGATTTCAGCCGCAGATTCAGTGTCTACTTCGGATTCTAGAGAACATTTGATTGGACAGAAAATCTGATGAGAAGCTGAAGTGCAGGGTGATGTAATCAAAATAATTGATCCATATTGGTGGAAGTGAGAGACACTTATATCTTCTAAATATATATATTTTTTTCATTGTTTTGGAGCACACTAACTTATAGATAACAGTGAGACTAACATATTCATATTAAAAGCCAAAAAACTTCAATTTGGATACTTTAAATAGTTTTTGGACATTTCTGAATGGTTAGTGGATAAATTTATGTAGTTGCTGTGGAGTTGATTCAACTCATCGACTAGCATGTGCCGTCATGTTCATCTTTTGTGCAAATCCAGCATTGAATTGACCCTTGTTTGTGAAGCAGTCCGGCGTAAAATGACGGCATGACAACAACACTCTACTACAACAACTCTTCCTCTTCTCTAAAGCAGCCCAACATGGCCTCACCCCCTTTGTTGCAGGCAGATCTGCAGGCAATCACATGGATGTGCATGGCACAAACTGATTGGCCTCTGCTGATCCTGCAGCCAATGAGATTGCTTGCTCAACATTTAAATAGTCTGGTTCATTGTTTGCTGTAAGCTAGTCCTGCAGTGCGATATTAGATATCAGAGCCCGTCCACCTCCTTAGCTCCACCTGCCTAGATCTGCTACGGGATTCATGTATGTCTGTTTATGCAGCAGCAGCATAACTTAGCAAGTAGCAAGTCCATACTTGCTCTGCAGCAGCAGCGTAGTGACCAAATACATTAACATTGCCATATTCACTAACATGCTAAAAGAGAGTTGATGTCGTGATTGAAATGTGATTCTTTACCTGTGTGATCTTGAGGAGAACTGACTTCAGACATACACAAAAAATCACCAAAACACCAGCAATGTTGAAGAAAAGTGATCCTGCAGCATTTGATTGATATGTGCATGCAATGCAATGAAATTCAGACATTATTAAGTGAGCAAATACTTTTCTTGTCTGTATATCCAGTGTAGTTGGTGAGACTTCCTTCACTTTGACTCAACTTGCTGTAAGTGCATGTCTTATTTGGAGAGCTCGTCTAAAAATGTTGAACTTTTCAGATTTGTGCGTGTGTGAACATTTTCTGCTTGTGCATTCAAACTTTCTGTATGGGTGAGATATTTTAGCCTGTCATGAATTATTCAAATGTTAGAAATAGTCGCCTAAAACCATGGAAAAGGTGGAGTGGTTTTCAACTCTGAGGGCTGTTTCTCCTCAAACACCTCTTTTTTCCTCTCTCATGCTCATGCCTTTAAAAGGATCATTCACCCCAAAAAATCATTTACTCACCCTCATATTGTTTTAAACCTGTATGACTTTCATTCTTCTATGAAACACAAAAGTAGTCCCTGAACGGAGCCCACAGGAGGGAGACAAACAAGATCATCTTCATCTTCTCTCTGTTCTCTCACGACATCATGGGGACAGACACTGCGGTCCTCACAGCTGTCAACACACTAGAAAAAAATGGATAACATGGAAAAACAGAGGTGAGGGGCCCTTCCCAGGGGGCCAGGGGTCAGGGCCGTATTTTGAAATGAAAACTCTGTCATGTTATTGGCCATAATGCTGATTCACCACTTCTCAGATTTGTTACGACCAGTGGCCTGATACATGAAGCTAGCTGAACAAACTTTTTCAGAGTTTCAGAGTAGGTTTAGAGTTTACGGAGCTCACTATAAACGTTCTCTGTCATCTGAGAGTTTGACGACTGCAGTGTCGGTTTGATTCACTTCTCGCGAGAGAGTCGGCACAACACACTTCTCTGCTAAAGATTTAGAGATTGTCTGCATCCGAAATCGTATAGTTCCCTACTATATAGTAGGTGAAAAACAGTATGTGACAAAAGAAGTCTGTATTCACAGTACTCATAAAAGTGTTGGATGACCTACTACTAACCATGTTTGGTTAAATATAGACAAACCCAGTGTTTGGGTTGTTTTGTTGGGTTAAATGTTTGCCCAACGTGCTGGGCAGTTTTATTTAACTCAACTTTTTTTTTTTTAAATTACTATATTGCTCACTTAAAATGAACTAAAAATCAGATACATAATTACTAGAGGCAACCATAATAATCAAAAGATGAACATTTATTAATGAGAAAATTTATTAAATGTTCATTTATTAAACATATCTAACCTATTTTGTGTTCATTTTAAGTGAGCAATATAGTAATTTTTAAACAATAGTTGAGTTAAATAAAACTACCCAGCACGTTGGGTTAAACATTTAACCCAGCCGCTGAGTTTGTACATTTTTAACCCAGCCTTTTTTAATTTCTCTGAAAGGAAGGACCCTAAAGCAGAAAAATGCTTAACTTCAATTTATTGCAACACAAATATAAAACAGCGCAAGCCGCTGGGCTCTGAACCAATTCTGGGCAATAGGCAGAGGGAAAGTCAAACAGGTTGGGGTCGAAATCCAGATCAGTCCATCAGCAAATAATATCCAGTCATGAGCCGAGGTCAGACTTACAGAGAGATCATCAGACAGTATCAGAGAAATCCAAGCTCACGGTCAAGATCAGGCTGATAGTCAGAACGGCAAGACAGTCCAAGCAGGCAAGCAGTGTACTGAGAGAGAATCCAGACTCCAAAAGATGGTCAAAACCAGGAGAGCTGTCCAAAGCCGGTGAGTTCTGGGGGAAAAACGTAAAAGAAAAACTAAACAAAACAAATCCAAAACTTAACAAAATAATAAATATATAGATATGTCAGTGGTGTGAGGTGGTGTTCTGAGGTGTCCTCAGGTTTGTTTTTTAATGTTATAGCCTATATATATCAAATCAAATGTAAATTCATGTCCCATTTACACTAATGTTGTCACATCTTCCTGGTTAAATAAACATTACATAAAACAGAGAAACCAAATACAATTCTATTTTAAAATAATAACTAAAGGCACAAGGGGATAGAATATACAGTTTGTACAATATACAAATTATTATGCAGTAGAGAACCATGACTTTCAAACCTTGGCCCTCTCACCAGGCTTACTGTGTCCTTTTCTATAAAACTGCATGTTACCTTTGACAAGAAATGTAACAAGCAAACATCAGAGTGAGCGTGAGACTTATCACCAAAATTAAACAAAGTAATAAAATGCAAATCCGTGCAATTCAGCGGAATATGGTGACAACTGTTTAAAAAAATGACAAAAATGTAATGTAAGCCGACGTATGACAGCGCTCAGACCAAAGCACATTAGCGACAGACACTTGCGCATCATCAGTGAACAGCGACTGTGGCATTTTGGAACCCACCACCACCACGAGGAATGCTGATAATAAATCATATCTTTAGACTGGCACAGTTTAAATTATGATTTGGGAGAAATGTAATGTTAGTAATGTGCATGGTTGCTAAGTTGGTACAGACTGACAACTAATTCTGCAAAATAACTGTTTTCTCAAATAAATCTTAACATATATAAAACAGTTGTAGCGGCGGCCCGAATAAAATCAGTCACATAACCCATTAGATTTTAAAGGTGCTCTAGAACGTCTTTTTAAAAGATGTAATATAAGTCTAAGGTGTCCCCTGAATGTGTCTGTGAAGTTTCAGCTCAAAATACCCCATAGATTTTTTTTAATTCATTTTTTTAACTGCCTATTTTGGGGCATCATTAACTATGCACCGATATATAGGTTGCGGCCCCTTTAATTCTCGTGCTCTCCGCCCATGGAGCTCGCACTTGCATTGAACAGCATAAACAAAGTTCACGCAGCTAATATAACCCTCAAAATGGATCTTTACAAAGTGTTCATCATGCAGCATGTCTAATCATGTGAGTACAGTATTTATTTGGATGTTTACATTTGATTCTGAATGAGTTTGATAGTGCTCCGTGGCTAAAGCTAACATTACACACTGTTGGAGAGATTTATAAAGAATGAAGTTGTGTTTATGCATTATACAGACTGCAAGTGTTTAAAAATTAAAATAGCGACGGCTCTTGTCTCCGTGAATACAGTAAGAAACGATGGTAACTTTAACCACATTTAACAGTACATTAGCAACATGCTAATGAAACATTTAGAAAGACAATTTACAAATATCACTAAAAATATCATGATATCATGGATCATGTCAGTTATTATTGCTCCATCTGCCATTTTTCGCTATTGTTCTTGCTTGCTTACCTAGTCTGATGATTCAGCTGTGCACAGATCCAGACGTTCTGCCCTTGTCTAATGCCTTGAACATGGGCTGGCATATGCAAATATTGGGGTCATACATATTAATGATCCCGACTGTTACGTAACAGTCGGTGTTATGTTGAGATTCGCCTGTTCTTCGGAGGTCTTTTAAACAAATGAGATTTATATAAGAAGGAGGAAACAATGGAGTTTGAGACTCACTGTATGTCATTTCCATGTACTGAACTCTTGTTATTCAACTATGCCAAGGTAAATACAATATTTAATTCTAGGGCACCTTTAAATAACTTACCCAAACAGCAAACAATTCCTGCAGTAAAGCCTCTTGATTGATGCTATCAACCGCTTAATTGCTGTGCTTGAAATGCTTTAAAAAGCTTTGGCTTTCTGCACAAAATTAAGCTCTGATGTAGGTCTTCCTTTGCCGGTTAATCATTTAAGCTGTTACATGTCTTGATAATGACAGTTGCTAACAAGTGGCTAAATAGGACTACAGAGACAATCGGTGACACTAAACGTTATCACGCCGTACAGGTGAGCTCAATCCACTTTTATAGCCTAGTTATGCTTATAACTGTGCTCTTGCAAACTATTATAATTCAAACTTTCAGGGAAAATGTCTTTAGACTACTGTAAAAGAGTTGTCAGAAGCTTAGTGGTGGTGGCGTTGAAGTCGCGGGACCGTGGTGTAGTTCATTTATAGCCTACCTTTAGCTTTTTGCTTCTGGCAACTGCATTTAGGTTTCATAAAAGTTGTTCATCTGTGAAAATTATCTTGATGAATAAAACACTTTTGTTGATCACAGATAATTCTAAAGGCTATGGGAAAATTCTATTGGGTTTTTGTCGTGGGAACTAGATTGATGCTAACTGCCGATTGGCCTACAAAATGATGTCATCGTTCCACCACTGTATTCGTCTCTCTTTGATGTGTTATGGCTTGGAACCAGCTGGACCACCAATCACACAGCTGAATGTGTTAGGCGGAAAAATCTTAATATGGAGAAAACGGACATCTATACAACACAAACGGAATAGGCAGATTTAAGAAAATTGAATTGTTTATTTTCAAATTATAAATCCCTAAAATAACATTAGAACTGATGACGTTTTATTAAAAAAAGTTTGTAAATATTATTTTTTGCAATAGTTTAGGCCCTTTCTGAACCTGACGGTTCCTCTCTGTTATTATGTCTATGGAATGTCCCCTTAAAACATGGAAACCCAATGTGTGTGTGTGTGTGTGTGTGTGTGTGTGTGTGTGTGTGTGTGTGTGTTGTGGTTTGCACCTTCTGAATTGTGCTGTGTGGACACACTAGTTTGAAACCGGAGAGCTGGTCTAAATCAGCACTGACTGAAGCTGATACACATGCTTCAGTCAGTCAGTCAGGAGGTCAGACGCAAATCCACAACAACAAGCTGAGAAGAGAAATGAGAAGAGATATTCTGCCCATCTATCCATTCAAACTTCCAGCTTATGTTCTTGATTCTGTCTGGAAGTGAAATTGAGTTGAACTTCTGTAGAGAGTCCATCGCTTAAACAGAATAGACAACATACAAACACGTTCATAAATTACAAGAGATTAGAAAGTAAATACTGTATGTGGTCTTGACACACAAGGCTCTAACCATGTTTTTTGTGATCGTAGCAATGGTCTATTTCATTTAGATGCGTGCATTTGATCAAAAATACAGTAAATATGTGAAGTAGTATTGCGATTTAAATGAACAGTTCTCTATGTGTGTGAATATATAGTAAAGTGTAATTTATTCCTGTGATCAAAGCTGAATTTTCAGCATCATTACTCCAGTCTTCAGTGTCACATGATCCTTCAGAAATCATTCTAATATAATGATTTGCTGCTCAAGAAACATTTATTATCGATGTTGAGAACAATGTTGAAATGCTTTTTTATTTTCAGGATTCTTTGATCAAAAGTTTGAACGGCAGTGCATTTAAATAATTGGGAGGCATAAGAAATCCTTTCTGCATTGATTATGAGCATTAATAATTTGAAATATTCACTCCCACAAACATTATTCAAAATACGTCAGACTGATCGGTGAACTCGTATTGTGTTGGGAATGAAAAATATCACTAATGAGTGGTTTTCCCTTCTTTTCAACACTTAAGAGGGTCTTTGAACATGTATTTTTTGGTCAGATCAAGGCAGCTGGTCTTGAGCACAAAGGGTCATTTCTGCCCTCAGAATAAAGGGAAACACTTTCATATTTCCTCCTCACTTCCTCCTCTGCTTCCTGTCCTCATGAAGGTGTCTGAGAGGTGTGTTATCGTCACAGCATGTGTCGCTCTGCCATCTGTGCCGTATCGAGCGAGATGTCCTCTGGGAATAGAGTAAAACAATGCAAGTGGTTTTTCACTGCATTTTTTGAAAGAGTCGTGCCCTCTTCTGAATAATCAGCATCATTTACAACCGCAACAGTGTTCAAGAGTCTTTTTCAGATGCGTTTCATCCCAAAAGTTTAGTTTTTTTTACTGTTTTATACTTTTCATACACTACTGTTTAAAAGTTTGGAAAAATTACGACTTTTTAATGTTTTTTGAAAGTCGTCTCTTCTGCTCACCAAGGCTTTATGTTATCAAAAATACAGTAAAAATGCTAATATTATAAAATATTATAACAATTTGGTTGTTGCTTAACTCTTATCTCTCTGATCTTCCAGTCTGTAGATGTGCATCTCTGGGATTATTTCAGCTGTTTTATTGTCCAGCAGGTGAAAATGCTTAGTAAAGTAACCTAGTAAACACTGCAGGATGACGCACACACTCAACTTTAATATTTAATCTTCGAGGTTTAACATCATCACTAACACTCAGTATGATCAGAAGTGATGCTTGACTTGGCAAACACCACTAATGATGATTTAGGCTACAGTATATGGATTCTTTATTTTAAGTAACTGATATAAACTAATTCTTAACATTATAAAACACATTTTTCCATCACAGTTTTTCACAGTATTATTACTTATTAATAATTGTTTATTTTTTCCTCCTAGAGTGAATATCAAAAGAGTCAAATCACATAGAAACTTTCAAAAAATGATTTCTAATCAGTGAAACTTTAAAACGAGATGTTTGACTTTCCCTTCTGAGTTTGGCAAATCCCAAATTGTTGTGGTTTCAGAAGTCATTGTAATGAAAGGTCATGCAGAGGTTCAGTGTGTGTGTGTGTGTGTGTGTGTGTGTGTGAGCATGTATGTGTGCATGTATGTGAATGTGTGTGTGTTATATTTACATAGTGTATTATGAGATCAGATTTCAGGCTTCATATAAGGTAGGTCACATATATCAGATATGAATTATGAATTATATTAATTTTAGTCACATATACAGTAGAAAATTACTCATATGTCTTTTGCTCTTTTTGCAAAAAAAAAAAATAAAATATATATATATATATATATATATTTTTTTTTGGAAAAAGAGCAAAAAAAAAAAAAAAAAAAAATATATATATATATATATATATATATATATATATATATATATATATATATATATATATATATTTATTTTTTTTTTTTTTTTTTTTATATATAAATATATATTATATATATATAATTTTTTTTTTTTTTTGCAAAAAGAGCAAAAGACGTTTATTTTGTAAGATCTCCAGTAATTTTCTACTGTATATGTGACTAAAATTAATATAATTCATATCTGAATTATATAATATATATAATTTGAACAAATATGTTAATTTTTATTTCTGTAGTGCTCTTCTGCTCACCAAGGCTGCATTTATTTGATGAAAAATATAGTAAATACAGTAAAAATAGTGAAATATTATTATAATGTAAAACAGCTGTTTTCTCTGTGAATATATGTTAAACTGTAATTTATTTCTATGATCAAAGTTGAGTTTTCAGCATCATAACTCCAGTCTTCAGTGTCACATGATCCTTCAGAAATCATTCTAATATGATTTGATGCTCAAGAAACATTTCTGATAATTATCAATGTTGAAAACAGTTGTGCTACTTTAATATTATTGTTGAAACCATGAAATATTTTTTTCAGCATTTATTTGAAATAGAAATCTTTTCTAACATTTTAAATGTCTTTACTGTCACTTATCAAAAATTAAATTAATGCTTCATATAAATTAATGCTTCCTTGCTTAATAAAATCATTAATTTCTTTAAAACAAAATCATAAATATTACTGACCCCAAACTTTTGAACTTTAGTGTATATCATGTGATCTGATCTCTCATTTATAGTTGCTCTATTTCACTGATTCCACTGTTCACGCTCCCCAAATCCACCTCAGATTTGAGCAATCACTTATTTTCGTAGCATAAATAGTGCAGGACTGAAGTTTGGAGCGTAAACTTCTAGTTTCTTTGCCGCTTGTCTGTGCAACTCTGAAAGGAGTCGTCTCACGGTTCATCTTCTCAAGAGCCTATTTGGGAAGTTGACAGCGGACTCTTCCTTTTGAGATGTAAATATTTCTGCTAAAAAGGAAGACACGTTCATTATGCGGCTCTGTCGTTATGAAAATCTCTCTGGCAGTCCAACCAAAACACTCCCAACGTGTTTACTTTCCCACCACGGATTCATTTGTGATGGAAACCCACTCCCGATGGAGCTTTGTGTGATTTGTGAAGGGCCAGCTCTCAATTTTGTCCTTGTCTTCATGATGGATTGGTGTCATTGAGTTATTGTCACCGTGGCGTCTCGTGTCGCCCGGTGACTCACAGCGTCTTCCTCCTGCTTTTATCCTGCTCAGACAACACAATCCCGCCGCTGCAGAGCTTTTGGTCTGGGAATGTCAAGAGGCAGGTGCATTAGACAAAAGAACAGGCGTAAAATTAGCATCATTGGCCAAACCTGCGCGGTGAAACTTTGATTGGTTGCCAGACACTCTTGTGGAACAGGAAGTTTGATTGAGGGTCACGTGAGGTCACTGATGTCACATCCTGAGAAGAAGACATTATGTGCTACTCATTTTTAAAGGAATATTTCACCCAAAAATGAAAATTCTGTCATTATTTATTCTCCTTCATTTAGTGACTATTATACAGTGTTAAAGAGGACCTATTTTTTTTTACATTTCTTTAGTGTGTAATGTTTGAACGTGAAAAAGATCTGCAAAGTCCCTGAGAAGGAGTTATTCTCTATATCAGCGTCACTGCTTCTGAACTCCCTGAAACACCTTCATTGTAGTCTTGAGTTTTCTTCTGGAAATAAATACTTCACAATATTCCTCATTTAAATAATTCTTACACAGAATAAAGGGGCGGGGCCTGATTGAGTTAGTTAGTAGTGTGTTGAAGTTGGCGGTTATGGTATGGGGCGGGCCACTTAGTTTCAATTAATATTAATATATATAGATCATATGTAATATAAATAAGGTGTAAATATACTCTTTAAATATGACTATATGTGACCTTACCTGTCTGAGTCTCTATCACTATATATTATCAACTAAATTAACTAAAGTTTCACTTGCAGTGATAGAGAAAGATCATTTCTTTTATTTGTCCTCTTTCACAGACAAGTGTTTTCCATTAGTGTAAATGCGTTTAAATTCTTCATTTTCAGCAAAAGAGTTTTGAATCATGCTGGCTCTCTTGCAAGAAGTGAATCACAGTTTCTCTCTGTTGCAAGGCATGTGATTGGCTGTTCACCACTGATGTCACGCATTCATGTGCACGCGCTCCACAAACTCAGGATCAAAGCCTGAGTTGACAGAAAAAGTTGATGATCAGCGTCATGGTACCAACAAAGCCGGATTGGACTGGAGTGGTTTGGTTTTGTCAACTCGAAACTAATCCTATAACCCTGAGTTTGTTCAACTACCATCATGGTACAAGCCCCTGGTGAAGGGTTAATTGGGGGCTAGGTGCTTTGCCCAATGGCACCTCAGTCATTTCCTGCCGGTATTGAGAATCAAACCTGCAACCTTCGGGTTGTGACTCTCTAACCATTAGGCCACAAGAACCGCCCCAATGTAACTCACTCGAGGGACTGTTTCCACTGCAAGAGGAGAATTTTCACTGCTGCTAGATCCATAAATTGGTCCGTTATTCTGTCACATTTAGTTTGCTAATGAAGTTGATGGATCTCGCAGCAGTTTTTAAAATTTATTTAACAAAACTCTGGATACCCAGAACATGGACAACTGAACTGAAACAAACACAAGGCTTAAATACACAGTGAAACAAATCAAAGAAGTTAGTTGACATGACTAATTACACAATTAATTACTAATTACACAATGAGTAACCTAGGGGACTAACTAGAAGTGGGGAAAAAAGGAAACAGGAACAGAAAACTGTGCAAAACCAACTCAGTGTTGAACAGATCAAACATAACCCTGACAGTGAGTAAATGATGACGGAATGATGGTTTTTGGATGAACTATTCCTTTAAAAATGTTTGAGTAAACCATGCCCAAATTTGGCCTATGATGTCTCTGTTTAATATTTAATCAGTCAATAATTAGCATCAACATTGGGTGGATCAGTTATGAATGAGTCAGCAGGTATGGTAACGTTTATTAATCAATCTAATTCGTAATCTGAGATAAATGATTCTGTGTCTAGAGCTGCTGGGCTTCACTGTCTGGGAGGATATGTTTTCAAAATCGAGCTTCTAGTGTCTGATAGAAGTTCAATCAAAAGCAACCAAACATGTTGTTCATTTGTTTTGTCACTCATCCAAGTGGATTCCTCAGTTGTATGTTGGCGAATATTCCCGGCAATTGTTTCCTTCAGAATAGTTTTGTAGTCCAGGGTGACCGTGATCAATATAGGGACTGGGTGACCTGAGAAACTCCAGCTTGAAATTCCTGAGAAATTCCACAAGTCATTTCACTGCGATTGTGTTCAACATGCAAGATTTTTTCCTTCTAATTTAAGAGCAGTAAAGGTGCATTTACATTTACTAAGAATACAGGACCAGTCTGTCATAAATTACTCTTCCTCATGTCATTCCAGGTGTTTTTGCCCATACAATGAAAGACAATAGGGTCCATCCATCCATCTGTCTATCTGTCTTTCCATCTGTCATCCATCCATCCATCCTTCCATCATCCATCTCTATCCGTCTGTCAGACATCTATCTATCTATCTATCTATCTGTAATCCATCCATCCATCCATCTATCCATCTATCTATCTATCATCTAATGATAAATACAATGCAGATTGTGTCAAAGCAGCTTTACAGTGATAACTGGTATATAATTTGGCTGCACAGCAGCTCTTAAAGAATAGTGTCAATGCAGGCAGATCAAAGCACTGTTGAATAAATGTCAAGAATACTGTTGAATATCAAATGTCAAGTCAAATGTCAAGTGTCCCCAACTAAGCAAGCCAAAGGCGACAGTGGCAAGAAACCCAAACTCCAACAGGTGACATCAGGTGGCAAACAGGTGGCAAATAGGTGTTAAATGGAGAAAAAAAACCTTGGGAGAAACCAGGCTTAGTCGGGGGGGCCAGTTCTCCTCTGGCGAACAGTGCTTTGTTACGACTCAGGTTGCTATCATAAGTCTGATAGGATCACAACATTCAAAGTATTTATTTCAGTTCCATCCAGTAGAGGATCGTATTCATCACGCCGGTATGGACGGTCTGTTGAGGAACTGTGGCACTGGCTGTCGTGTCGATGAGGCCTTCACAGTGGATAATCTAGTTGACAAAAATTAGAATCTCTGTTTTTTCTGAATTTAGTAGTAGGAAATTACTGGTCATCTAGTTTTTTATATCAGCTATACATTCTGTTAATTTTGCGAATTGGTAAGTTTTGTCAGGGCGCAAAGAAATATAGAGCTGAGTATCATCAGCGTAACAATGAAAACTAACGCCATGCTTCCTAATGATATCTCCCAAGGGTAGCATGTACAGAGTGAAAAGCAACGGTCCTAGTACTGAGCCTTGTGGTACTCCATATTTAACTTGTGATCGATATGACATCTCATCATTTACTACTACAAACTGATAACAGTCAGATAAGTATGATTTGAACCATGCCAGTGCAATTCCACTAATGCCAACATAATTTTCGAGTCTATTTAAAAGAATATTGTGATCGATAGTGTCAAATGCAGCACTAAGATCCAGTAACACTAATAGAGAGATACAACTACGATCTGATGATAAGAGCAAATCATTAGTAACTCTAATGAGAGCAGTCTCGGTACTATGGTACAGTCTAAATCCTGAATGGAAATCCTCACAGATACTATTTCTTTCTAAAAAGGAACATAGTTGTGATGAAACTGCCTTTTCTAGTATTTTTGACAGAAAAGTAAGATTTGAGATCGGCCTGTAATTGACTAATTCTCTAGGATCAAGTTGTGTTTTTTTAATAAGAGATTTAATAATAGCCAGCTTAAAAGTTTTTGGTACGTATCCTAGTGATAAAGATGAATTAACAATATTAAGAAGAGGATCTTTGACCTCTGGAAGCATCTTTTTCAATAGCTTAGTCGGTATAGGGTCTAACATACATGTTGTTGATTTTGATGATTTAACAAGTTTAGACAATTCTTCCTCTCCTAAAGCAGTAAATGAATTGAATTTTTCTTCAGGGACACAATAATGCACTGTCTGATGCAATACTGTAGTAAATGGTTGCATGGTTATAATTTTTTCTCTAATATTATCAATCTTGCAAGTAAAGAAGTTCATAAAGTCATTACTGCTGTGCTCTTTGGAGACATCAGAAGTTGAAGCTTTATTTCTTGTTAATTTAGCCACTGTATCAAATAAATACCTAGGGTTGTGTTTATTTTCTTCTAAAAGTTTTGAAAAATAGACAGATCTAGCAGTTTTTAAGGCCTTTCTGTACTCAATCATTCTCTCTCTCTCCACGAAATGCAAAATACTTCTAGTTTTGTTTTCTTCCAGCTGCGCTCCATTTTTCTGGCTGCTGTTTTTAGGGCCCGAGTGTGCTCATTGTACCATGGCATTGTATTAATTTCCTTAATCTTTTTTAAATGCAAAGGAGCAGCTGAGTCTAATGTGCTGGAAAAGACAGAGGCAATAGTTTCTGTTGCAACATCGAGGTCTTCTAAGCTGTCTGGTGTGCTAAGGCGATGAAACTGATCAGGAAGATTATTTATAAAGCGAAATTTATGCTGCAGAATTTCAACGGCATCAATATCGATTCCATGTGACAATATTATTGTCTATCTTCTGTCTACCTGTCATACATCCATCCATCCATCCGTCTATCAATCTATCCATCTATCTGTCATTCAGTTAGTCAGTCCGTCTGTCTATCTATCATCCATGTCTATCTGTCTATCCATTCATCCATCCATCCATCCATCCATCCATCCCTGTCTCTGTCAATCTGTACATCTATCCATCCATCTATCTGCCATCCGTCCATCCATCCATCCATCCATCCATCCGTCATCTATCCATCCATCTGTCATCCATCCATCCATCCATCCATCCATCCATCCATCCGTCTACCAATCTATCCATCTATCCATCTATCTGTCATTCAGTTAGTCAGTCCATCTGTCTATCTATCATCCATGTCTATCTGTCTATCCATTCATCCATCCATCCATCCATCCCTGTCTCTGTCAATCTGTACATCTATCCATCCATCTATCTGCCATCCTTCCATCCGTCCATCCATCCATCCATCCATCCATCCATCCTTCCATCCATCCATCCACCATCTATCCATCCATCTGTCATCCATCCATCTGTCATCTATCCATCCATCTGTCATCCATCCATCCATCCCTGTCTATCTGTCAATCTGTACATCTATCCATCCATCTATCCATCCATCCATCCATCCATCCATCTAGTTGAACCATTTGTACAGATTTCATTAATGAAGTTTTTTGATCCTGAAACATGTTTGTTTTTATCTTGATGTTCACATGATAAGGTTGAAATGGCAGTCAAAAAATCAAGATCAAGATACATTCTCTGAAAACACAAAAACATGTTTTTGTAAACATGACACATTTCAACAACTGCAGTTCTCTGTCCTGTAAAGATCTCTATAACGAAGGGTTTGTCTTATTTTTAAATAGCCAGTAGCCTTTAGTTTACATCACAGTCAAAAGCCGTAATTTACTAGCTGATGCTAGTCAGTGTCAGGTGGTATTAGGGAGCGGGACATTCTCCTATTAAAGAGAGCTTTTGATTGGACAAACATTTATATGCATCCCTGTGAACAAGATCATCAATATTTTTGGCCCGTTTTCCCAGAATTGTGAATGGTATGTTTACTAGATAAAAGTTTCTTTGGCCAACTTTTACTACACTAACATATAGACTGAAAGCCACAAAACCCAAAACAGTTTTGATTTTGAATTGGAAGTGAATTGATCATGTTTAAAGTATTGCAATATACTGATTAAGAATGTGATATTTTGCAGTGAGAGAAAAGACAACCTTCAAAACAACAACAGTGAATCCAGACTGAGACGGTACCTGAGTTTGACTGTCCTACTTTCAGCAGCTCTGATGCTTTATATAGGTTTTATTTTGGACGAAGTGGGCCGTACCGCAGGCAGAGCAGCTTCCTGTTGATTTTAATTGTTGCATCCTCCTCGGAGCCTTTGCTCTTCAGACTGGCTCCAGATTTGAGCTCTGATCTGAGAGCAGCTGTACTTGTGTACATCATCACAGCGTGTGCGGACACTGCAGGCATCGGATCAGGACAGGAGTGTGTGTTTGCTGATCTGTTGATGTTGTTTATTTATAAGTCTTGGCATTGTAGATGTTCGGTTGCTAAGACCAAAACAGCATGTGTGTCGGGTCACCTTCTCTGAGTCGACATGTCTACAGCTTACGTGCTTCTGTTGGCTGACACACACGGGATGTATAAATGAGTGTGAATTATTGTGGAGTCACTCTGTGGGCAGCTGGCATTAAGATCCCGGCCTCCTCTCTCCTCTCGGCCCTGTTTGTATTAGTGGTGATCGAGTGTTAAGTACATTTTTTTGGAAAAACAAATTTAGAGTTACCAATTTTACATATTCCAACACATACTATCACTCTGATCTTGATCAAGTACCTAACCTAAGAAATAAACTTAGATCATTAAAAATAATCTATCTATCTATCTATCTATCGTTCTATCGTTCTATCGTTCTATCGTTCTATCTATCGTTCTATCGTTCTATCTATCTATATATCGTTCTATCGTTCTATCTATCGTTCTATCTATCGTTCTATCGTTCTATCTATCGTTCTATCGTTCTATCTATCGTTCTATCGTTCTGTCGTTTATCTATTTTTTTTGTTCTATCTATCTATCTATCTATCTATCGTTCTATCTATCGTTCTATCTATCGTTCTATCTATCTATCGCTGTATCGTTCTGTTGTTTATCTATGTTTTTTTTGTTCTATCTATCTATCTATCTATCTATCTATCTATCTATCTATCTATCTATCTATCTATCTATCTATCATTCTGTCGCCTATCTATCTATTTATCGTTCTATCTATCGTTGTATCGTTCTGTCGTTTATCTATGTTTTTTTTGTTTTATCTATATCTATGTATCTATCTATTGTTCTATCGTTCTATCGTTATGTCATTTATCTATCTATCTATCTATCTATCTATCTATCTATCTATCTATCTATCTATCTATCTATCGTTATATCGTTCTGTCGTTTATCTATGGTTTTTTGTTCTATCTATCTATCTATCTATCTATCTATCTATCTATCTATCTATCTATCTATCTATCTATCGCTGTATCGTTCTGTTGTTTATCTATGTTTTTTTTGTTCTATCTATCTATCTATCTATCATTCTGTCGCCTATCTATCTATCGTTCTATCTATCGTTGTATCGTTCTGTCGTTTATCTGTTTTTTTCGTTTTATCTATATCTATGTATCTATCTATTGTTCTATCGTTCTATCGTTATGTCATTTATCTATCTATCTATCTATCTATCGTTATATCATTCTGTCGTTTATCTATGGTTTTTTGTTCTATCTATCTATCTATCTATCTATCTATCTATCTATCTATCTATCTATCGTTTTATCGTTCTATATATAGTTCTGTCTATCTGATGTTCTATCTATTATTTTATCATTCTATCTATCATTCTATCTATCGTTATATCGTTCTGTCGTTTATCTATGTTTTTTCTATCTATCTATCTATCTATCTATCTATCTATCTATCTATCGTTTTATCGTTCTATCGTTCTATATATAGTTCTGTCTATCTGATGTTCTATCTATCATTTTATCATTCTATCTATCGTTATATCGTTCTGTCGTTTATCTATGGTTTTTTGTTCTATCTATCATTCTATCTATCGTTCTATCGTTCTGTCATTTATCTATGTTTTTTTGTTCTATCTATCTATCTATCTATCTATCTATCTATCTATCGTTTTATCTATCGTTCTATCTATCTATCGTTGTATCGTTCTGTTGTTTATCTGTTTTTTTGTTCTATCTATCTATCTATCTATCTATCATTCTGTCGTCTATCTATCTATCTATCTATCGTTCTATCTATCGTTGTATCGTTCTGTCGTTTATCTATGTTTTTTTTGTTTTTTTATATTATCTATCTATCTATCTATCTATCTATCTATCTATCTATCTATCGTTTTATCGTTCTATATATAGTTCTGTCTATCTGATGTTCTATCTATCATTTTATCATTCTATCTATCGTTATATCGTTCTGTCGTTTATCTATGGTTTTTTGTTCTATCTATCTATCTATCTATCTATCTATCTATCTATCTATCTATCGTTCTATCTATCGTTCTATCTATCTATCGTTGTATCGTTCTGTTGTTTATCTATGGTTTTTTGTTCTATCTATCATTCTATCTATCGTTCTATCGTTCTGTCGTTTATCTATGTTTTTTGTTCTATCTATCTATCTATCGTTCTATCTATCGTTCTATCTATCTATCGTTCTATCGTTCTGTCGTTTATCTATGTTTTTTGTTCTATCTATCTATCTATCTATCTATCTATCTATCTATCTATCATTCTGTCGTCTATCTATCTATCTATCTATCTATCTATCTATCGTTCTATCTATCGTTGTATCGTTCTGTCGTTTATCTATGTTTTTTTTGTTTTATTTATATCTATGTATCTATCTATTGTTCTATCGTTCTATGGTTATGTCATTTATCTATCTATCTATCTATCTATCTATCAATCATTCTATCTATCGTTATATCATTCTGTCGTTTATCTATGGTTTTTTGTTCTATCTATCTATCTATCTATCTATCTATCTATCTATCTATCTATCATTCTATCTATTATTCTATCTATCGTTATATTGTTCTGTCGTTTATCTATGGTTTTTGTTCTATCTATCTATCTATCTATCTATCTATCTATCTATCTATCTATCTATCGTTCTATATATAGTTCTGTCTATCTGATGTTCTATCTATCATTTTATCATTCTATCTATCGTTATATCGTTCTGTCGTTTATCTATGGTTTTGTGTTCTATCTATGTATCTATCTATCTGTCGTTCTATCTATCTATCTATCTATCTATCTATCTATCTATCTATCTATCGTTCTATCTATCTATATATCTATCGTTCTATCTATCATTCTATCTATCGTTATATCGTTCTGTCATTTATCTATGGTTTTTTGTTCTATCTATCTATCTATCTATCTATCTATCTATCGTTCTATCTATCATTCTATCTATCGTTCTATCTATCTATCTATCTATCGTTCTATCTATCATTCTATCTATCGTTATATCGTTCTGTCGTTTATCTATGGTTTTTTGTTCTATCATCTATCTATCTATCTATCTATCTATCTATCTATCTATCTATCGTTTTATCGTTCTATCTATCATTCTATCATATCATAACTCATAACACACTGGCAAGTTTTCTTTAGACAAAATTAAGTTCTAGTTTTCTCCATCACTCTGCTGTCAATTAATTAATTTTTCCTATATTTATAATTTAATATTACCTCTTATATTTATTTATTTATTTATTTATTAAGTTGCGTGTCCCATTTTATCTCTCTTCAGGACCTCTTTTACACACACACACACACCGGGTCCCCCTGCATCTCACCTTGCACTGCGGTAACAGCTTGATTAAATTTCAGCGATATGGAGCAGAGGTGATAGGAAATCTGCTCCTGCTAGCGCAGCATCATCAGGAACGCCGCCTGTCTTGCAGTTTAGCAGCTTTTCTTCACAGTCTGTCCCAAATCGTCTCTGGGTGAAACGTTTCACACATGCAATGGTCCCAGAGCAGCCATCCCGCTCACATCCTGACCTGAACTAGACAAAAGAGCAGAAAACCATTGTTTCCAAATGCCTCATTTAAACCCCCAAAGCAGCTGTCCTCAACGTAAACAATACTGTATCTGTGTTGTTTTTATTAAAGATGTGTTTTTAAGTTTATGCTTAAACTAGAATAAAAATGCAAATGGGGTCAGAAAAATAAATCACTTCTTGCAGTGAAGTGGTTACCTTATTTACTAACTCATTATTTGCTTGAACTTTTGAATTCAATTCATTGAACTTTTGAAACTATTTTTAACAATATGAAGAAATAGTTAATTTCATCACCATAAAAGCAAATATTGTGGTCTTAATCAAGGTCCAAACAGATGAGAACACGCGGTGATCATGTCTGCAGGTCACAGGATGATCACACCAGGATTATTTGGGTTAGCACTCTCTGTTTTTGTTCTCCACTGACCTCTGATCTAATTTAACACTCATACTGATCCCTCAATCTCTGTCAGGTCATGCTGATATTTTTTAAGTATATGAAACAGTATGAAGCAACATTTTGAACAGAAATACGCTAAATGGTCACACGACCTTGTTGTGTGTTTAATTCAGACAGTTTTTTTTGTTGTCTTTTGCCAGCCCTATCATGAGTGACCAGTAATGCCCAAAATAGGGTCTTTGCTCAACAAACATTAAAGAAGGAATTTACAAAAATAAAATTGCACCCAATTCAGGAAACACACTGATAAAACATATCTAAAATCCTTGAAACAAGATAAACGTACTTAAGAAGAAGCATACAGTAAGTGCATATGATATTCAGACACAAACTACACTTATATTTAAGATATGAAAGTCTTAATTGCATATGCAATGCTGTTTAAGTATATTTACTTTAAGTCAAAAAAGACTAAAGTCATACCGCATATGATATTAAGACTCACTGCATTAGCATTTCTTTCTCGCTAGGTTTAAGTATAAACAAATTAAAACCAATGTGAAAAATTGGCCAGTGCAGTGAGACAAAATACACTTATATTCAAGATAATAAAGTCTTCATATGAAGCTTGTTTCGAGTCAAAAAAGACTTTTTACTACACAAGATATTAAGACTTGCTGCATTTGTAGATTTTTCACTATTTTTAAGTATAAACAAGTATCTGTGTGCAGTTAGAAAAAATACAGTCATAAACTCATATGACATGAAAGTTTTTATATGCAGTGTTATGTACATTTATCTTGTTTGAAGTAAAAAAAAAAAAAAAAACCTCATTAAAAACCATTTTTGCCCCCACAAAAAATTACTGAATGCAAATTGCATACCACGTTTCCAAATTCTGAGCGCTATAAGTGAGTTTTCACCCACATCAGTCCATGCAGATTGGATCTTTCCTGAGAATTCCTCTTTTCCCAATCAGTCGGTGTATTTCACTATTATCTGATGGGCAGATTGTTGTATGAGGGGGGTATTTTGGAGAAAATGGACATCTTTGTTTGAGGTCACCATGTCACATATGAGAACCTGGAATTTGTATTTGATCATGTGTGCATGTCCATGTCAAAGGTCAAAGAAATCACCTTTACATATATTAGTTGTCCATCATATCTGCTCCATTGAGAGCCCAGACTAATAGAGAGCGCGGAAAAGGGCATCTCTGTTTCCACACATGCCTTTGTGCCCTAAAGTTCTTCCTGTCTTTCTGTCCTACCATTAACAAAAAGTCTTTTGATTCTCCTCTGACTTCTGTTTGGAGGACAGAGAAAAGACGAAGATCCCAAGAGAGATGAGTGCTTTTTTTTTAGGAGACTTCCAGACCCAGTGGAAGGTCCAAAACACGTCAGACCTCTAATTTGATAGGGCTCCTTAAAGGCCAGAGTCTTCTGTTTGTGTTGTGTATGTCTTTTCACATTCAGAAAGACTGAATTCCCTCATTCGCATCTGAATTGCACCGACAGAAAGTTGAACATTGCAGCAATTGAATATTTCCTCATTTTCATCTCTAAGGCCAGTGGCACTGTGAGTCTTAAAAGAGAAGTGTGTTGTTTTTGTTATGTTAAAGGGGACCTATAATGCTCCTTTTCACAAGATGTAATATAAGTCTCTGGTGTCTCCAGAATGTGTCTGTGAAGTTTCAGCTCAAAATCCCCCACAGATCATTTATTATAGCTTGTCAAATTTGCCCCTATTTAGGTGTGAGCAAAAACACGCAGTTTTTGTGTGTGTCCATTTAAATGCAAATGAGCTGCTGCTCCCCGCCCCCTTTCCAGAAGAGGGCGGAGCTTTAACAGCTCAACAACAACAAAGCTGGAGAATCTTATGCAGCCAAAATGAGGATTGTCAGTAACGGTGTTCAGCCTTACATTGTTCAAACCGGAGTCGACACTGATGGAGAGACTCAGGAAGAAGTTACAACTTTTAGACATTTCTGAATGGTTAGTGGATAAATTTATGTAGTTGCTGTGGAGTTGATTCAACTCATCCACTAGCATGTGCCGTCATGTTAATCTTTTGTGCTGAATTGACCCTCGTTTGTGAAGCAGTCCGGCGTAAAATGACGGCATGTCAACAACAACTCTTCCTCTTCTCTAAAGCAGCCCAACATGGCCCCGCCCCCTTTGTTGTGTGTTCTTGGGGGCGGGGTTTATGTAAATTTTAGGGTTAGTGATGTCACCAACCTGGGAAGAAGCTTGTTGTAGTCTCTACCAGCCGTTTGTTGTAGTCCTTAAACAGCGATTTCTGTAAATGAAAAATATCTCCCTTTGCATTGAACTTTGACTGCCGTAACTTTGCAGATGTTGTTTATGATCAAACAGCAACACTACACACTAACTAAAGTTAAAAAAGTCAAATCATAATCAACCACCCCTTTAAAATACTCTCATATTCCAGTTTATGGGCTGAAGAACGCACACACTGAATAAAATTGGAGTAGGATTTATTTGGAAAAAAACAAACAAACTAGTAAACAATTTTAACTCAGTAATTTTCACAAATAACTGCCAAGAAACGACAAGTAACATTGAATTAACCTTGAAATTTTGAAGTAGAAAGACTGAAATAGTATTTACTTGTAAAACATATTACAATATGTTTTATTTATCCTTCACTACGAACTATATTAATGACTATTTTTAAAGGTACACTATGTATCTTTTGGCCCTCTAGTGGTTAAAAAACAAAACTGCATGTATTTTGTGGGAGAACATTGTTTTGGTTGTGCTTCGGCTCTGTGTGGATGAATATGTTTATCCTACTGCTTATAAAACATTCAAGGCTAAAGAGATAGAACCAGTTTAGAAGTAATGGATCACAAAGGTGTTATTGCAGTTTTACTCATTAATAGACACGGTACTTCCTTGAAAATAATTTCCAACACATTGCTACAACAACCATTATTAAATTAGCCTTCACAATAGATACTGCTTTACATTGAACTCTGTTAGAGATCTACATATGGCAATTTATCTGTTCAATAAAACACCTTACTCACCTGTTGAGTAATAAAAACACCATCATCAACATTTCAAATCCATCAGTTCTCTCCATCTCTGAAAAGCAGAGCTTATGTTGATTCTTGTTTTATTACGAGCTCTGTCGCATTCTCTTTTTCCCAGCAGACTCTTATTTTGATTCTCTGGTGGTTGGAGATTTAGCAGCTCCATGTCATCCTTTCTCGCTTGAAGTATTGATGATGTACAGACTCATTATTTAAATGTTGTTGATTTTGAACAAAAATGTTTCACTCTAAAAAAAAAAATGATGGGTTAAAATTATACAAACCCAGCAATTGGGTTGTTTTGACCCAGCAGTTGGGTTAAATGTTCGCCCAACCTAATGGGTAGTTTTATTTAACACGACTATTGTTTAAAAATTACTATATTGCACACTTAAAATGAACCTGAAATAGGTAGGAAATTTTTCACCTTTTGATTATTATTGTTGCCTCTAGTAATTATGATATTTTGGGTTCATTTTAAGCCAGACATATAGTCATTTTTAAACAATAGTTGAGTTAAATAAAACTACCCTGCATGTTGGGCAAACATTTAACCCAACCGCTGGGTTTGTCCATATTTACCTCAACTTGAGTTGTTGTTGTTTTAGAGTGAAGTGTACCTTTAAGAGCCCCAAAAGTTGTGCATTGATCAAATATCTCATATATTTAAATATATTCTATTTCAATGCTTGAAAATTAGCTGTCAATGAATAAAGATGCTTTCCCCCCCTAGAATTATTATGTAGTTATGTAATTTACTATCAGGAGCTAACCTGCCTTGATCCCTTCTAATACATATGATTATTCATATGATATTTATGGCTCGGGTGGAAAAATTGTTTACAGAAATAAGTGCCCATTACATGCCGGAATGTGCCAGATGAGCATTTGGCACTGAAATGGATGGGAATGCTAACAGATAAATCTCTCTAGCTAGAACTCATTGGTTTAGCAGGTTTACATGGCATGACAGAAGTTTAAATACTGGATTCATAACTTTGCGGATACATTGATGGTGAGTTGTTTTATGACCAGTCTCATGTTAACATGTGTAATGTTTAAATCTTGTAGCTGTACTTTCAAAACTCTATGTTTGTGCATTTATTGCATTTTTAATGGTAAAAGACATTATGCTGTTGGTGGAGCTGCACACAGGACATTCCTTTAAGCAAACAGTAAAAAAGTAAATCTTTAGCAAAGAAACATTTACAGTCTGAAAGACCACTGGCCATTCCTTGAAATCAATTTTTAATCTCTTATGCAGTTGAAGATGTTTTTGGTAGCAACAGGCTCTTTATAATGTTGTTCTTGAGTGTCCTTGCAGTGAAATTGACAGATTCAGAATGTGTGAGTCAATTAGAAAAGGATTAGATGTTGATATGTGTCGGAGCGGAGTTCGTTTATGTAGGAATGTGAGACACAGACACATGCAATTAAATCTCACCTCTGAGGGGCTCCTAACAGAAGACAGATGGAGATCACCTTCTGAAAACATGATCTAATATCTGTGTGAGCGGTCATGGATGGATGAGGGGTTTTGTGTGATCAATGGTGCAAGAGGATATAAAAGGGTGTAAATCTCTTGTTCCTTTAAAACTGAAGCTAAAATCTTTTTTAAAATTGAATCAACTTTGTAGAGATTGACATGGTTGCTGTTTAATTGATTTTTTTTTTGGTCCTGATAGTATGTGTATGTATGTTTTATTGTATATATGTATTGTGTGTGTTATTTTATGGTTTGTTGACCTGCCAGGGGACTGCAGGTTAAAATGAGCTTTTAGCTAAATCTGGTACAGTGCATGGAATGGAAACATTTATGTTAAAAATTTTACATGGTCCCTTTATAAATAAAATAAAAGTAAAATATTTCGATTTACTTTAAACTGATATAATGCATATATAGTTTCATACTGGATTTTAACATGCACATCGGATTTGATTTATCGAAAGGCTGAAGATGAATTAGAATGCAGTTGCTTCACTCTTAAAAATGAAGGTCACAAGAAAGGGCTTTCGGTTCCCCAAAGAACCTTTCAGTGAAAAGCTTTTACAAGAACCATTTTTTTCTTAGAGTGAAGAACATTTAAATATTTTTCCACTAAGAAGAACCTTTTGTCGTTTTGTGGAATGGAAAGATTCCGTGGATGTTAAAGGTTCTGCATTGAACCTTTATTTTTAAGAGTGTTTAAAGAATGTTCCAGATTTAATATTTTTTATTTTAAATCATTATTTTTGCAATCACATTTGGAAAGTAATGCAGAACAGTCTTATTTAAGTCTTATTTTTAGTATATTTTCACCTGAGATTTGGAGCCAAATTAGAGGGGTGTAAAAATGACTTTAGAAAGATGGCAGAATCATTATTTTATTTTTACACAGATATTGGTAGGTCTATTAGTAAAATCTGTTGACTCTAACAATCTTTATTTCATTATTTGCTGACGGTGACAGTTCAAAAATGGCAAAAAGCACTTCTTGTGTTTTTTTGTTTTGTTTTTTTGCCTTAAGTTTGCATGCCTGTAATTCAAGAAGTATTAAAGATATCTTAACATCCTTTTAGATTCTTGTTCTTAACAAAACTTCCTTTTGGTATCTTCATTTTAAAGGCCCTCGACGGTTCATTCCCAGAGATATGGAGATCTTAATGTGGCTCCATGAGTAAACTGGTCAATTGTACACATTTCAGTTATCAAAAACCAAATTTGGGTCACTTTGCATACAGATGATACTTTTTCAATATCTGAAGAACAAATAATGTTGAAACTAGAAATGTATCTTGTGTTTTTCTATCAACACAATTGCATAGAACATACCTGTCTGAGTGCCATAAATATTCCTTTTCCAAAGTTTACATGCCTGTAACTCTAAAACTGTTCAAGATATCTTAATATCCTTCTAGATTCTCATTCTTAATAAACTTTCCTTTTGTAATCTTCATTGCCTTTCGAAAGGGAACTCGCACTGTGTCAAACACACTATAGGGAACGCCTCAGCGGGAACTGGTCTGTGAAACGCTATCAAATCACAACAGTCATATTGGCCAGCGACAGCCTATGATGTCAGTCATAGTGTCATATTGGCCACCTATGACGTCACTACTAGTGCGACCCAAACGCACATAAGGGCCGCCTAGAGAACAAGTCATCCTCTTTTCGTCTTCAGAGACTTTTTTGCTTGAAACGCTGTTCAGCGATGTGTACATCCATGTCATAGATATTTGAGCGTCCTTTGTTAGAGCATGCATGTTCAGTGCTTGAGAGTCCTTTACATGCTTTTGTGAGAGCGTTTTCCACTAAGGAAGCTTCACTCTCATTTGTCTCTCTTCTTGAGGGAAGAGGGACTATCTGTTGTGCTCGATGCACACCAAAGAAGTTTGCTGAAGTGTTTTTAGGTGTTTATTTCATAAGCTTCAGCGGCTGAAGAGAGTGTTCTGCTGATTGAGGATGTGTTATCTCTTGCATCCTCAATATCTGCAGACTGTGCTCTTTATACGTTCGAGTGATGTGTGGATCTGTCTTTAATTAACACTTAATCACGCACATTACTTGTGCATTGTTTGTTTGGGCGAGGAGTGTGCATGTTCAGTCTTTGAGAAAGCCGTTTGCTCGCACTGTGAGTTTTCCAGTCACGTGTTATTCTATCTGCACCCGCATATATGCGCCTTCCTTTCCCTTTTGATCTCCACCCTGAGATCGACAAGGCCTGGAAGAATCAGTTTTTGTCCCACATCCGTCAACATCAGCATGCAATTTATGCAGATGTCGAGGTGTTGCATGAGCTTAGATGTCGATGCCCCCATCAGACGAGATGTTTGCGAGCTATCGCATGGCTGGAGAGGCATCGACGTTGAAAGCTCTGGTCCTGCACTTATATGTTTTATATATTTTTTTTTTTAACCCTTGCAATCACGGGGAATTACTCTGCTCAACCAAGATTAGGTTACTACAACCCTTATATATATGGCCTAGGCTAGTACTTTAGGAATATGTCTTTTAGACAGAGGTGGTTCTGCTGTAGCTTTTCTGCCTCCTAGCATGCCGTAGCTCAGAGTAGGCTACTCCTAGGAGTTGGCCCTCCTTGGGTCTCCTTACGAGCAATCCTCTGGGTTGAGCTAGGATCCTGAGTGTACTAGTTCTCTAGAGTTGAGCAGATGGTTATCAGGTAGCTCAGGCTCCAGTGGAGACTCCCTGATACTAGCCCTAGAATTCTAGATCTGCTAACAAGTAGTTGGCCCTCGAGTGGGCCACCTTGAAGGCTATCCTCTGGGTCGAGTAGGTCCTTAGCACTTCCAGCTAAGTTAGTATCCTGACTCCCTAGCGCAGTGGTCAGCAATAGGTGGCCCACGGGCCAAAACTGGCCCGCCATCTGGCCCGTGCCCGCAGCCAGATTATTTTAATAGCGTCCGGTTCTGAAATAGATCTTCGTCTCGTGGTGCCGTCTATATTATCAACGTGTCTACACCAGAGGCGCCGCGCATCAACAGCTCAAAGCTGTCTACACTGAATGCAACAAACCGACCATTGCAAAGCATTAGGACTGTGACAGAAATAAAACGGGGAATCCGTTTACTGTAGGGAATGTGTTGTGTCGCGCCATACCACATCCAGTGTAGACAATATCATTATAATGGGTTCTATTATCTTTTGTAGCATTGCCTCGTGCTGCTCGCGTCCGGTGTCTGTGTTATATTCTTTGAAAACAGCGACAACTTTGTTGCAGATAAGACACACTGGCTTTGCATTCACAAAACTAGGTAGGATGGACGCATAGTTGTCTTGTTATTTTTGCTGTCAACTTTCTTCTTTAGACTCTTTGATAGTGCCATTTTCTCTCACCAGCTAGCTTAAATGATAACATCACTCTGCACATGACGTAATAGCATACCTCCAGCATGCAAACAATTTAAAAAATGCAGTTTAATGCGTGAGGTTGCCAAGGAATAATTCTGAGTGTAAAAGTAGCCCACATCAAATAATTATTACAATAAGTTAGGATCCATTGTGTTACAAGCAAATTAAAATGTCACAAATTTATTATTCACAATATGGAAAGAGGAAATAAAACATGGTTCGTTAAGAGCATGACTCAAACATGCCATTAATGGGCTAATTCAAGTTATTTTTATCAATTCTGCACCTCCCACATATGTGGGTTTTAGCAAAGGCGGTCTGTGTTGCAAGTTGGTGAATGAAGATACTTGCCAGGTTACGTGTCACTACTCTACTTTATTAATTTATCCAGTGTAAAACCTGGACACTGCCACACAAATGTGGCTTTTTGTTAATGACTGTCCTACTACAGGATTTAACACAGAGTAACAGCTCAATACCAGTTACAAAAGACACTGCAACAGTTTTTCACAGGCAATTCTAGTTGCATTTTTCAATGAATTTCTTAAATCTAGTGGCGAAAATTATTTTTGGCCCGATGCCAAACTTAATTGCCGACCCCTGCCCTAGAGCTATATCAGAGTGTAGGCTCTTCAGTAGCCTCCCTGGTACTTGCATTGGGCTTGGTCAATACTCATCTCGGTTGAGTCTAGTTGGTACTCCCCTCACATTGATGGTCGTTCTTTAGAGTACAGAACTCCCAAGATCTGGTCGGAAGGTCAAAGGTCTCTCATGAGACCTCCCTGGTAGATCAGTATTTTAGGCTGTAGGTACTCCCCTCTCTTGTCATGTAGAGGACCTCGCCACCTGAGTTGGTCTTAGAGGTTTAAGAGATTCTTTAGTAAGAACTCACTTTAGTAAGCTCCTGTTGGACTCTGTTTAGGTCAATAGGCCTCTAGATATTTCTGGAGGCCTCTTTGAGGCTTATAGCGTGGGTGTTGGCCATAGGGAATGCTGTCACTGACAACCTATTCGACCCTATGAGGAGGAGTGGTTTTTGGCATTTCAGTTGAAATCTGATTTTTGTCATAGCCATTCTTTGGCATGCACTCCCCTCAGCATGGCGGCATGGGTATTTCGTTTCCCATAGCGTGTTAGACGCAGTGTGAGTTCCCTTACAAAAGGGAACGTCTCAGGTTACGCATGTAACCATGGTACCCTGAGAACTGGAACAAGACACTGCATCTCCCTGCCATTCCTCTGGGCCGCCTGCTGAACAGTCTCTTCAAATGAAAAGAGGATGAATTGTGCTCTATGCACCCCTTATGTGCATTCGGGTCGCACTATTAGTGACGTCATAGGCTTTTACCGCCAATATGATTGTCATGATTTGATAGCGTTTCAGACACCGGTTCCCACAGAGGCGTTCCCTGTAGCATGTTAGATGCAGTGTCTCATTCCCTGTTCTCAGGGAACCATGGTTACATGCGTAATCTGAGACAATTTTAGGCCCTATAAAGTTCAGTCCCATAGATACTGGGACCCCAATGTGACTCCATGTCCAAATTGTTGAATTTTACCCATTTTCAATGGTCAAGAACCAAATGTAGGTAACTTTTTAAACAGCTGATAGTTATTGTGTTCAAAGAAGAATGTCTGAAGAACAAATAACACTGAAACTAGAAATGTATCTTGTTTCCCTCTATCAAAACAACTGAACACAACACACCTCTCTGATTGCCAAAATCAAACATTTTTCTGGTTTTCTTTCATTCAAGTGTTAAAGATATCTTAAAGTCATTTTAGATTATTGTTCTTATGAAACTTTTCTTATGTAATCTTCATTTTTGAATTTTGTAATTTTGTAATTTTTTTGTAATTTGTAATGTAATTTTCATTTTCTTCATATTTGAACTCTTGGTTGCTTCAGAAGCTATTAAAATGAACAAAATCCCATCTTCCAAATATCCTTAAAAACTGATTCAAATATAAATTCTTATAAATTTTGAGAGCAAGTTATTGTGCCTCAATAATTTTCAGTGGATTTTTGGTACTCAAAGAGTTATGTTTTATGCTATTCTTAGAGGGAAACAAGATACATTTCTAGTTTGTCTGCGCAGCTGTGTGCCACATTTGGTTTTCAATCACGGAAAATGGAAAAAATTCAACAATTTGAACATGGAGCTGCTTTGAGATCCTCATATCTATGAGACTGGATATAGGGCCTTGAAAATAAAGATTTCAAAAGGAAAGTTTATTAAGAATGAGAATCGAGAAGGATATTAAGATATCTTGAATACTTTTAGACTTACAGGCATGCAAACTTTGGAAAAGGAATACTTATGGCACTCAGACAGGTATGTTCCATGAAATTGAGCTGATAGAAAAACACAAGATACATTTCTAGTTTCAACATTATTTGTTCTTCAGATATTTCTCTTTAAAAGACAAAAGTATTCACTGTATGCAAAGTGACCCAAATTTGGTTTTTGACCACTGAAAATGTGTACAATTTACAAGTTTACTCATGGAGCCACATTAAGATCTCCATATCTCTGGGATTGAACAATTGAGGGCCTTTAAAATGAAGATACCAAAAGAAAAGTTTGTTAAGAACCAGAATCTAAAAGGATATTAAGATATCTTTAATACTTCTTGAGTTACAGGCATGCAAACCTGGGGCAAAAAAACACAAAGAGTGCTTTTTCCCCATTTTTGAACTGTCACCGTCAGCAAATAATGAAATAAAGATTGCTAAATTCAACAGATTTTACTAATAGACCTATCAATCTGTGTAAATATAAAATAATGATGCACATTAATTTAGCTCCAAATTCAGGGTGAAAATGGTCATTTTGACCCCCTCAACAAAATAGTGGATTACTCAGTAAATATACATCTGTGACATTTAATATTTTTTCTTTCATCACTATTTATGTTTGTCTTTCTACAGAAAAAATATGAACAAAATCAAAAATTTGAGCCAGGGACCTCTGAATGACCCTATAGTATTTATTAATATTTTGAATTGGCTTTTTTCAGTTTTCAATTTAATTTTAGTTTTAGTAATTTTGCTATGTGTGTTTGTCAATTTTCAGCTTTAATGTACTTAACCCTTATTTCAATTTTATTTTTAGTAATTTTCATAATTCAAGTAATTTATTTCAGTTAGTTGCCAAAGCAAGATTTCTAAGTTTTTCATATAATATTTCTTTTTTATTGCATTTTATTTCAGTTACCAAAAGGGTGAAGAATGCACAAGACTGATTTAAAAATGAAATGCAGTCATTTATTATTATAATGGAATGCATTCTCTACATCATTAGCAGTAACATCATAACATCACCAGTGCATTCAGACATGTTGACAAAACTGATATTTAATGAAGAATAAACTGTCGATGTGCACAGGCAGGAGATGGTGATCGTCGGATCATTTATTCCAGTGTCTAGAGGAGGTCAGATTCATTCACTTTCAGCAATGATGCAAATACGAAACAAATAAACATACATACATACATAATGTGTAGAAAAAAGCTAAACATAAAGATAAAGATAACATGCCATGAGTACAGAGGTTGCACGTATCCCTGTGTGTAAAGTCTGCACGGCCTTTACGACAAAATCCTACTAACATGATGTGTTCTTCATATTCATTTTCATAGCATCAACACATCACGTTTAGTGCATCTGAGACCTTCAAATTTTAAAAACACAAATCATGTGTCCTCACAACAGACTGGAGTAGAAACTGTTTGATGTATAGCATACTAAGTTTGTGCACAAGATGCATGACTAGATGTCTACAGCAAGTCCGAATGTGTGTAAATATCATGCCAAAGACTGTGTGTAAGTGTTGTGAAATTGTGTTCTAGTAAATTCTAGTGAAGTTTAAAGTGACCTCTTCTCACAGATAACACACTACTTTTGTTTCGACTGTCTTCGCTGAGCTAGTATGTTTTAGGCCTATGTGTCTGAATGAATGAAGCAATGCAAGTCTGGGTTAAACATAGAAATGCCAAAGTACTTTGTTCCTTTTCTTTTTAAAGTGGCTTTGGGGTTTTTTTACACTTCATTTTTAAGGGGTCTGAAAGAAGAAAACTCAATATTGCAATATTGTGAAATATTATTACAATTTAAAATAATGATTTTCTATTTAATATACTTTAAAATATAATTTATTCCTGTGATGCAAAGCTGAATTTTCAGCATCATTACTCCAGTCTTCAGAGTCACATGATCCTTCAGAAATTATTCTAGTATGATGATTTATCAGTCTTAATCAATGTGTGCTGCTTAATATTTTGTATAACCTGTGATACTTTTTTCAGGATTCTTTGATGAATAAAAAGTTAAAATGAATAGCATTTATTCAAAATAGAAATCTTTTGTAACAATATACACCATCGTTAAAGTTAAGGTCAGTAAACTTTCTTTTTTTGAAAGAGATTAATACTTTTATTCAGCAATGATGTGTTAAATTGATAAAAAGTGACAGTAAAGATTTATATTGTTAGAAAAAAAATATATTTTTTAATAAATATCCTGAAAAAAGTATCACAGGCTCCAAAAAATTATTAAGCAGTACAACTGTTTCCAACATTCATAATAAATGAGTATAAAATCATCATATCAGAATGATTTCTGAAGGATCATGTGACACTGAAGACTGGAGTAATGATGCTGAAAATTCAGCTTTGATCACAGGAATAAATTACACTTTACTATATATTCACATGGAAAGCAGGTATTTTAAATTGTAATAATATTTCAAATTTTACTGTTTTTTTCTGTATTTTTGATCAAAAACATTTTGCATCTAAACTTTTTACCGGTACTGTATATATATATATATATATATATATATATATATATATATATATATATATATATATATACAGTGACCCAATATATAGTAAATGCACTGTAATATTTGGTCATTTAAAGGGGTTAAAGTTTGTGTAATAACACCATAAGAAAGTGTCAATTTAATTCATGTAAATGTAAAGTTGTGTATTTGCGCTGTCTGGCTTTCTCTCTGCTCTATTCTCGAGGCTCTGTGACCTTTCACCCTTGACCTCTGCATCATACTCTTGTAGAGTGCTGATCATCGTTGTGTGTATTTGTAATGCACATCTCCAGCATGTCACATGAAAGCCTTCCAGCCTCATAAATATAGCCGTGTGTTTGTGTATGTGTGTGTGTGTGTGTGTGTGTGTGTGTGTGTATATGCATGTGTCTTGGCAGATGTCTATAACAGATAAAGGTCATGCATTTATTACACGTCAGACCTTCACAGAGGGTCCGAGTGGCTTTAGTCCAGCTCCTATAGATAGCTATGAGCAAACGTCTAATGGTCTTCTACTCATGCAGTCGACCACCATCGTTTCTACACTAACTACTCCTGTAGAAATGGCTCGTTTGTGGTTTTATTCAGTTGGAAGCGTTTGGGACACTGTAATTCTGTGATTTGTCTTTATAGGTTTGATCCTTTTGGTCCGTTGATTCGATGAGAACTCATTGTGTTACTTGTGCAGGTAATGGGTCGGTCTTGCTCTAGTTCAGATGGGACAGACCAAACGCTGTGCTGATGGAGGCCAAAAGGAGGACGGCGCTGGCCGCGACCGCCGCGCTGCTGGACCGATACACCACACGTCCGTTACGAGGCTGCACGGGTCTGAACGTTCCCACCATTGGATCCCCACTTTTAAATTTTAGGGTGGAAAATGCACGAAGCTGTATGAAGATAATAATAATAATCAAAGATAGTCATACAGGTTTAAAACAATGCTCATTTTTGGGGTGAACTGGCCCTTTAAGTGCTCTCGCGCTATCGTAAATTTCTGAAGTCGTAATTGCACTGTAAAAAATGATTGTTGCAAGTAAGCTGGCTGCCTCACATTTTTGAAACTAAAAATTTGAGTTAATACAAACTAATCAGGTTAATCAACAGAAACTAAATATTTTGTTTTCTAAACAGCAATTATTGCATTTGATTTAATGGTAATTGATGCTTTGTTGTTGGAAAGAATAGGAATAAAAGAGGACACAATGTTCATTTGTGCCTATTTAGATTTTTAGCCAATATCCAGCAGATTTTTACGGAGCCTCGCACATGACATGCAGGAAAAAAATAGTACTAATTTGCTCCCTCGAATTGCTAAATCACGCGCACAATTTATAAACCGAGGTAACAAAATAGTAAATCGTGCACACCATTTATAAATCGAGGGAACGAAATAGTAAATTGTGTGTACGATTTAGCAAATCGAGGGAATGAAATAGTAAATCATTTACACAACTGGGAACGAAATAGTAAATCTTGAGCGCGATTTAGCAAATCGAGGGAACAAAATAGTAAATCGTGCGCATGATTTAGCAAATTGAGGGAACTAAATAGAGAATTGTGCGCATGATTTAGCAAACGAAATAGTAAATCATGCACACGATTTAGTAAACCGAGGGAACAAAATAGTAAATCGTGCACATGATTTAGCAAATCGAGGGAGCGTAATAATAAATCGTGCACATGATTTAGCAAATTGAGGGAACAAAATAGTAAATCGTGCATACGATTTAGAAAATTGAGGGAATGAAATTGTAAATCGTTTACACAATTGGGAATGAAATAGTAAATCATGCGAATGATTTAGCAAATCGATGGAATGAAATAGTAAATCTTGCACACAATTTAGTAAACAGAGGGAACGAAATAGTAACTTGTATGCACGATTTAGCTAATCGAGGGAACAAAATAGTAAATCATGCGCTGAAAATAGTAAATCCTGATTTAGCAAACGAAATAGTAAATCATGCACGTGATTTAGCAAATTGAGGGAACAAAATAGTAAATTGTGCACATGATTTAGCAAATCGAGGGAACAAAATAGTAAATCATGCACATGATTTAGCAAACGAAATAATAAATCATTCACACAATTTAGTAAACGAAATAGTAAATCATTCACACAATTTAGTAAACAAAATAGTAAATCATGCACACAATTTAGTAAACCGAGGGAAGGAAATAGTAAATCGTGCACATGATTTAGCAAATTGAGGGAACTAAATAGTGAATTGCGCGCATGATTTAGCAAACGAAATAGTAAATCATGCGCACGATTTAGCAAATTGAGGGAACAAAATAGTAAATCGTGGGTACGATTTAGAAAATTGAGGGAATTAAATAGTAAATCGTTTACACAATTGGGAATGAAATAGTAAATCATGCGAATGATTTAGCAAATCGATGGAATGAAATAGTAAATCTTGCACACAATTTAGTAAACAGAGGGAACGAAATAGTAACTTGTATGCACGATTTAGCTAATCAAGGGAACAAAATAGTAAATCATGCGCTGAAAATAGTAAATTGTGCACATGATTTAGCAAACGAAATAGTAAATCATGCACGTGATTTAGCAAATTGAGGGAACAAAATAGTAAATTGTGCACGATTTAGCAAATCGAGGGAACAAAATAGTAAATCGTGCGCATGATTTAGCAAACGAAATAGTAAATCATTCACACAATTTAGTAAATGAAATAGTAAATCATGCACACAATTTAGTAAACGAAATAGTAAATCATGCACACAATTTAGTAAACCGAGGGAAGGAAATAGTAAATCGTGCACATGATTTAGCAAATCGAGGGAACGAAATAGTAAATCTTGCACAAAATTTAGTAAACAGAGGGAACAAAATAGTAAATTGTACGCACGATTTAGCTAATCGAGGGAACAAAATAGTAAATCATGCGCACAAAATAGTAAATCGTGCGCATGATTTAGCAAACTAAATAGTAAATCAAGCACACGATTTAGTAAACCGAGGGAACGAAATAGTAAACCGTGCACATGATTTAGCAAATCAAGTGAACGTAATAGTAAATCTTGCACATGATTTACCAAATTGAGGGAACGAAATAGTAAATTGTGCGTACGATTTAGCAAATCGAGGGAACAAAATAGTAAATCGTGCGCATGATTTAGCAAATTGAGGGAACTAAATAGTGAATTGCGCGCATGATTTAGCAAATGAAATAGTAAATCATGCACACGATTTAGCAAATTGAGGGAACAAAATAGTAAATCATGCGAATGATTTAGCAAATCGATGGAATGAAATAGTAAATCTTGCACACAATTTAGTAAACAGAGGGAACGAAATAGTAACTTGTATGCACGATTTAGCTAATCAAGGGAACAAAATAGTAAATCATGCGCTGAAAATAGTAAATTGTGCACATGATTTAGCAAACGAAATAGTAAATCATGCACGTGATTTAGCAAATTGAGGGAACAAAATAGTAAATTGTGCACATGATTTAGCAAATCGAGGGAACAAAATAGTAAATCGTGCGCATGATTTAGCAAACGAAATAGTAAATCATTCACACAATTTAGTAAACGAAATAGTAAATCATGCACACAATTTAGTAAACGAAATAGTAAATCATGCACACAATTTAGTAAACCGAGGGAAGGAAATAGTAAATCGTGCACATGATTTAGCAAATCGAGGGAACGAAATAGTAAATCTTGCACAAAATTTAGTAAACAGAGGGAACAAAATAGTAAATTGTACGCACGATTTAGCTAATCGAGGGAACAAAATAGTAAATTGTGCACATGATTTAGCAAATCGAGGGAACAAAATAGTAAATCGTGCGCATGATTTAGCAAACGAAATAGTAAATCATTCACACAATTTAGTAAACGAAATAGTAAATCATGCACACAATTTAGTAAACGAAATAGCAAATCATTCACACAATTTAGTAAACCGAGGGAAGGAAATAGTAAATCGTGCACATGATTTAGCAAATCGAGGGAATGAATTAGTAAATCATGTGCATGATATACTTTTTTTTCTGCATGTCATGTGCGGGGCTTTGTAGATTTTTAACGAACTGTAGCATTCCGTTCATCGACAAGTATATAAACATTACCGTGCAATTGTATAATTCACCACACTATCTAGATTGTCAGCTTGCTGACGATTCTGAAGTTTTGGTTAAATAAATACTATATTTCTGATAGCATGTGAAGTCAGCATGGGTCGTACCTGTTCCTTGTCGAGGGGAATGGGGTTTTCAAACACTGTCCACACCACAGCCTCCGTGCAGCCCGGTGTTGTTAGTGACCCGTCATACCGGTAATAGTTAGTCATGTTCGCTTCAGACAGAATGAGCTGATTCAGAGAAATCTTACGAAGGGTCGTGTTTCCATCTGTGCAAATGAAAAAGAGTTATTCAGTTATTTACTGTATGTGTTCGAATGAGTTAAATCAGTTTCAGGCTGGACATTCACACAGAATGCATTTTTGCATTCCACTGCACTACTTGTTTTTTTTTTTTTTTTTTTGGTGCAAACAGATGCTAGACGGACATCTTTAACTGGTGTGCTTGCATCTTTTGAAGTTTCCTGCCCATGTTGCCGCTTAAAAAGTTCAACGCATTTCTAGACCTAGAGCCTTTTTTCATTACACAGACCTGCATGTCGTTAGTCTGTAGTCATTAGGGGTTCAAGCACGTACCTACAACATCACCAAGGCTTGCAGACGGGGCGCTACAGCGGTGAAAAGTACGAAATTGTGAATCCTAACGGTTTAGGAGTTATAAGCAAAGTTTTGGGGTATTTAGGATTTTATTTAGGAAAAATCTACTTTTGCGATCTAGTCTTAGGGTTTTTGGCCCAATCAGAGCCAAACCAGTGCAACAGGTTTCTCTGGAGTATGATTGTCAATAATTATCAAAGAAGTTGAAATTTCAATTCAAGGGCTGCCAAAATGTTTGAAGTGGGCAGAGCCACTTTGACTAAAATGGTTACAAATCGTGAACAGAATTAGATAGCTTCACCAAACTTGGCACACCTATGTAAGAGCTCATTCTGTGGTCCTGTGAAAGAGGACATGGTGTCTGGCCACTTGGTGGAGCTATAACAGGGAAAATAAAACATGAAAATGGCTATAATACTTCACCGTTAGTCCAATCGACTTGAAAATTGGCATGCAGTGTCTTTGTGCAAGGTGCCATGTTTGTCTATGAGGACAATCATGTCCACCATCAGCCAATGAAGTTTGAGCAGCTATCAGACAAGGTTAACGGAGGTAGATTTGAATGAAACTCGCTGAGGTTAAAGGGTTTGTTCATGGATGAGCAAGGAGGATTTTTCTCGAAACCCTCCCGAACAACTTGTGGTAATGTAGGTAGGTGCTGTTTGATCTTTTTTTTTTTTTTCACATCAGAACTATATTCTTTGGTTTTACTCATTTACTCATCTTATTTGTCTCTCAGCATATGTAATGCAAATGCATGCTATTTTGATCTTCGTTCAAAAGACCTGTTTTACCTCAAAGTTCCTCGGGTCTGAACTGAGCTTGAGGAAAAAAATATTTGAAATATAATGCTTCTGTTGCTTGGAATAATTACAGAACAACTTAAATACAGAACAGCTTAAATACAGAACAGCTTAAAGCTGAGTTGTGCTGTCTTGTGTTTTGATGTTGTACATTTGTATATTTACATTATTTGTTGCTGCCCTCTTGACCAGGTCACTCTTATAAAAGATTTTTAATCTCAATTAGTTTTTAACCTGGTTAAATAAAGAACTGAATGAATGATTAATGGAATTTGGCCTTTGTGTTTCCTCATATTTATGCTCCCGTGAACCGAGAAGTCATGGCTGGAAAATTTCATGTTCTCAAAACCTGTAAATATTAATGGGAAAATACCTATTTTAGATAATTTCTATAGGTACCAATAATTGTGGACAATGTGCATTAGAGAAAAACATTTATTTCATTACATGATTTCCTCCTCCACAGTTATTAGATTTACTTCAATGAAACGTTCGATTTTTGTGAAAGATCAAAAGGATTAATGTTGCACATTTATTTTTACAGCCTTCTTTGATCATATTTACCAACGGTGCAAATAAATCTGACCATGACTGTATGTGGTAAGTTTCCATGTAGATAGCAATTTTCACAATTTTTTTATGTTACCAAGGTATTACATTTGAATTCATTTAAAAATATATATATAGTATATGTAGTTTCTGTGCCATTAACAGAACTATATAATGAAAAATAAGGATATCAGTCATTTACAAATCCTCCTATTGTCTCTCAAACTCACGTCATTGGTTGAGTCATAATTCGCTCAAACAAACAGATCAATGTTTTGAAAGCGTCACAGTGGAAGTCAAACTACTAATGACTGACTTATTGATATTCTGAACATTAAACTGACACACCGCAAACTAGTTGAACATTGAGCAGATTACACATTTCACCTTTAAGGGAATATTCCAGGATATATTTATTTTGATATCAGTGTGCCACATTAATCTGCTATTGTTCTTTAGTTTATATAAAACGAATGAAAAATGCATTTACAGCAGGAAAGAGGGAACATAGAAATGAATGCACGTGTATCAGAAATACGAAGTGCACATATTTAAAATGATTGTCTGAGCATTCCACAAATGAAATATTCCTGTAATATTTCAGAAGGTCTTACTTGTGTTCTGTATGCTGCGCAGGGCATGTGTGAGGAGGTCGTACTTTCTGTTTGAGCTGCTTGACTCCTGATGAACAGAAGTGATGTTATTGATGTTTGTCATCTTATAAATTCATTTCAAATTCTCTCAGCAAACTGAACAAACTCAAACTCTGCATTTTAAAGCACAGCCATATCAAACCTCATAGAAGAATCCCAACACGGCGACTCCAGAAGGATCTCTGAGTGCCTCTTCAAGTCTGTTGTATCTTTGTTTCATGTGCACAATATGCAGCTGGTGAGAGAGTAAATAAGGACATATATTTATAAAAATCACTGTAAAAAATGATCATAATTTTAACAATTTAGGATATGTTTACATGACAACATTGTACTAAAAGTGGAAAGGTTTTCCTTTGCATTTTTTACAGTCAGATGAAAACATTGTCGAAATGATCCTCATTCACAAGGATTCGAGAAAATGACTGAAATCGCTGTATTCTGCTGCCAGGCCAGTAGATGGCGATGTCACTTTGTAAAGAAACACTACGCAGTTTTGTTTTAAAAAAACGTCCTCTTTAAAACCCATTTTCAAAAGTTTGCATAAAAAGTTAATGAAAGAATAAGGGGCCATTTACACAACACCATTTTCAACTAAAAATGGAAAACTTTTTTTTTGTTCCTCTTATTTACACCGGTGGTTCCCAACCACATTCCTGGAGGCCCCCCAACACTGCAAATTTTGCATGTCTCCTTTGTCTAACCCATTTCGGGTCTAGGAGTCTCTACTAATAAGCTGATGACTTGAATCAGGTGTGTTTGATTAGGGAGACATGCAAAATGTGCAGTGTTTGGGGTTGGGAACCCTTTATTTAAACGACAACTGCATTTTGGGGGCCTAAAAATGCAAACTTTCGAAAGTTTCAAAGTGTACGTTTTTGAAAACTATACCGTTATCATCTTATTCTTTATTGTGTAAACTCCAAAAATGCGAATTTGTTAAATCTCTGCATGCACATGCGTGTTACGTGTTCAGTCCATAGGCATGTAGTGTTTCTTTACAATGTGACATCGCCATCTACTGGCCTGGCAGCAGAGTACAGCGATTCAAATTGTGGTTAAATTGTTGTTCCGGCCTGGGTCAGTGTTGGCACCTTGTGGAAAACAAATTTAATGCGCAAAAATCATCCTATTCTAGTGACGAAATTTGCATCACACACACTGTATGGGGATCCTCGTGTACGCGTAGAAATCAAAGTATATTTGGGCTTTAATTGCAACAATAGGCCGCACCTCCATGGGATACTGCTCTCCATCGATGGTGTGTTCAGATCCAGGCCCTCCGTCTTTACCCCAGTGGAGGTGAAACTGCACAGCCTTGTACGTTCCATCCAGGTTTCCTCCAGACACTGTGGCTATGATGGGAATACTGACCTGAACTGAGGTGGAAAATACAATAAGTTAAGGCTCCAAGAGTGATTTTAGTGTTTGAACTTTGAAGATCGGCAGTGATGCACATTTCCGCTGAAAGAAACACATATTACTATTAGATTACACATTTACAGTTCGGTTTTTATTCCATGAACACAGATTGAATCTTGTTGCATGCATGTAAAGAGCAAAAATACATGTTACGTAATCGGATTACTTTTTTCGAGTAATGTTATTTTTTTTTCAAGTGAATTTGCATTTTCTTCATTATTCATTTCACTTTTGGTGTCATTTTTGGTAACTTTACTTAAAAAGTAATTTGTTACTTTTTTAGGGAGTAGCACAATATTAAATGCATTATTTTTAAAAATAACTTTTATCACATATCTGATTTTTTTGTGGCTTTAAATACGAAATAACCATGACTGTGTTTATTTTAAATAATGTTCTTAATGTTCTAAAATTCAACATATAAGAATTGATTTAGAATTAATCAAATCAATTCCTTAAAAGTCAACCATTTAAAATGTGGAAAATTAGCAAACACCATTACAAAACCCACAAACTGACATAAAAAGCAGAGTCAAACTGCCCAACTAAAAAAAACACTGATCACCATAACGGCGACCAAAATCAACATCAACATCTAAACCTCTGTTGATTCATGTGATTCAGTGATTCTACTTGTTATCATCAAGTGTTTTCAATGTTGGCAATAAAAAAATAAAGTGTTCTTATTACTATTCGTATTACTTTTTACAGTGTACACAATTTGTTATTAACATTCTTTCTTTTGTCAAATCAACTTCGATAATTAATGTGGTTCAGATAACATATTTTGAGTTTCTGTTGATTAAACCAATCACCTTCATTGTATTAACTCAAATGTTTAATTTCAGTGAACTCAAAATTTTAAGGCAAGCAGGTAACTTATTTTTTAAATTCTTTTTTACAGTGTACTCAGTGTTTTTGTCTTGTTTTCCAGTGCAAATATCTAAAGATTCTTAAATCAAGATACATTTATTTGAGAAACAAAATGATTTAAGATAGTAAGCCTTGTTTTGTTTTGTTTTGAATAAAAAAAAAAAACTAAATTAAGTGAGTTTATACTTGAAAGAAAATAAGAAAAAAATATGTATCAATGTAGTAAGAAAAATAAACACAATTCAAAGGGAAAACAAGATTAAACAAGAAAACAAGATAAATGTATCTTGATTGAAGTATTTTTAGATATTTGTAATGGAAAAAAAGACAAAAATACTAAGTAAGCAAATCATTTTTAGCATTGTTGGCAGTATGTTATAGTGTAGTTTTTTAAACAATATTATACAGCATGCACATCCAAAACTAATGAGAATCAGATGCACGACCAAAATATAGATCGGAAAATTTGGCACAGCTACAAATTTGCTCTTGATCAGTCACCAGGTGTGTTTTTTGTCTTCATCTGCTGTCTTTATACCCGAGTGGCCGTTGTTCTTTATGATGCTTTCGAATGTGTCCTGGTAGCCGGTGAATTTGAAAGGCGTCAGTCGCTCGCTCAGCTTGGTTTTCTTCGTCACTATGTTGATTGGTGACTGTCTGTTTTTCCCACATTCTTCATTCACGTCACTCCATTTGTCTGGTCCTTACAGAACAACACAGAGACGCTATTTAGTTTAGATACTGTAAACGAGTGACGTGTCTAGAATGTTACATTAAGAGACATGAGATGTTTCTCCAGAAACTCAACTTACCTTTACAGTGGGAAGTACAGCTAACCTGCGTCTGGTAGCACCAGTCTGTATGAGTATAAAGGATTAGTTAGTAAATTGAAATGCTTTGCTTAGATTATTTTTGCATTAGTACTTGTTTTGTTTTTTGATCCTCGGGGCATTTCTGGTATAATGCAATTGGTCAAAAGTTTGGAATAATTAAGATGTATTTAATGTTTTGTAAAGAAGTCTCTTCTGCTCACCAAGGCTGCATTTATTTGATTAAAAATACAGTAAAAACAGTAAAAATGTGAAATATTATTGCAATTTAAAATAACTCTTTTCTATGTGAATATATAGTAAAATGTAATTTATTCCTGTGATCAAAGCTGAATTTTCAGCATCATTACTTCAGTCTTCAGTCACAAAAACTCACGGCAAAAACACATCCATAATAAGAGCCATTATTAATAACTGAGCACCAATAATAGAGTGAATCAAATGTAAAATATATTTAAATAGAAAAAAGTTCTAATCTTTTAAATTGTAAGAATATTTCACAATATTACTGTATTTATTATTACAGCCTTACTGAGTATTCAGACTTCTTTCAAAAACATTAAAAATTACACAAGTTCTTAATTCTAATGACTTCATTCTATTGTCTTGTTTAACAGGAAAACCTCTCCCTGTCGCTCACAATAAACAGATTATATTATGAGAATTGTTAATGATGACAAAACTATCTTCATATTCTTAACAGACATAACTAACGGGATGTTTTGAAGTCTATCAGGCGACTTCTAAGAAGTGACTTGATTTCATGACCCTACATCTCCTTTTTCCTCCGAATGAGATCCTGTTATTTTAGGAATTAAAGAGAAATGTCACTGATGACCCAAATGTTATTGCTTGGAAATTGCACTTGGTTCTCATTTGTTTAACATTTGAGTCTTAGACGACTCTATTAGTCAATTATTGTAAGCGTATGAATGTGGAGCAGCTCAGATCGTTTGATGAGAAATGTTTGAGTTCATACTGAGATCTCTGACTTTTGATAGCAGATGTTGATAACTTGGCAAATCTGAGTACATTTGACATGTTGTTGAGATAACTCTGGTATATAACCTGAAATATATAAGCAAATGACTGGATATGAAGTCGTCCACACCTCTTTAAAGACCCTTATAAGAAATAAGTATACTTCATGTTCTTTTTATTTAGTATACTTAAGTTCAATTATATTTTTATTGTAATAATTTAATTGTAAGTGTACTATTTCAGTAAATTGGCCCACTTTTTTGTATAAAAGTATACTTTTAGTTATACTTTAAGTGTATTGCAGCAAATATACTACAAGTGAACTTTTAGGTATACTGCTAGTTTTTGTGTGTGTCCCTTTAAATGCAAATGAGCTGCTGCTCCCCGCCCCCTTTCCAGAAGAGGGCGGAGCTTTAACAGCTCAACAACAACAAAGCTGGAGAATCTCACGCAGCCAAAATGAGGATTGTCAGTAACAGTGTTCAGCCTTACATTGTTCAAACCGGAGTCGACACTGATGGAGAGACTCAGGAAGAAGTTACAACTTTTAGAATTAAACTGGAAACTTTGTTGCGTGTTCTCGGGGGCGGGGTTTATGTAAATTTTAGGGTTAGTGATGTCACCAACCCAGGAAGATGCTCGTTGTAGTCCCTACCAGCCGTTTGTTGTAGTGAAAGTGAAATATCTCCCTTTGCATTGAACTTTGAGCGTCGTAACTTTGCAGATGTTGTTTATGCTCAAACAGCAACATTACACACTAACTAAAGTTAAAAAAGGTGAAATAATTAAGTTAACTTATCATACTAATAGTTTATTATTTCTATATAATTTTTGCATGTTTTTTTAGCTATTTAGATATTATTAAAATATACCTTTAACTATAGTTTAACTCTTTCCCCTGCCACTCTCATTCTTTTTTAAAAAGTTGCCAGCGTTTTTGATCGTTTTAATGGCCCCCAGAACATATTTTGTCACACTGGCCTCATCAAGTCTAATAGTTCACAGGTTTGGCACGAAACTTGTTTTCAGTCACGGTGTCAATCAAATTTATCATCTCATGTTTATTAAACTCGTCCTCGATTGTTGGCTTGTTTCGTTTCACTTCCTCACAAACAAAAGACTGTTCCCACGTCTCCAATCCATTAGCTGTTATTCTCTGCCATTCAAATGCTTCTAATACACAGGAATTGCTTTTCTATTGTTCGAGAGCCGCAAAGACACAAATCGCTCTATCTGTCTCTGCTATCTGCTCATAGACGACTCCACGACCCAGGCATCGCAAGGGTCACATTCTTCTTACTTATTTTATTAATATTTCACAATGGAGACGCACGTCTCCACCTTAGTGGTGGAACAAATATTTTGACCCTATCTCTGAAATCAAATATTTATGAAAAACACGCACGGCATTGAAACTAATGGGTCGGCTCGGCTCGTTTTGTTATTTCTAAGTTCTGCCCCACAGATTGGAACGGAAGTGCCAGTGAAGTGGCTCCACCGGCAGGTCTTTCTACCTCATCTGTGATGCCGTTTCCTTCTGCGGGCACATGATAATCGGGCTCACAAACAAACCCATGTGAACAGCATCCCAGTTTCTCCACATGAGCCGTCTGGATCACAAAGCCAGGAATGCGAGGTGATCGGCACAAGGCCGTGATCAAAACAGTGGGCCGTGTTTATCATCTCCCATTGTGAGCTGCTTTTACCCAGAATGCAGATGATGTCATTTCCCTTTTGGTAGCATCCTCTAGGACAAACCCCAATAGTGCAAACTTTCATGTTTTAGGAAAATATAAACATTGCATGATTACATGTTTACAACTTTTCCCAGTGCATTTTCCAAAAACATTTCCCAATGCATACTTTTCAAATCACAGAATGTTACTGATTTTCAACTTTCAAATTCAGAGGATCTGTTACCTATAACTTGAATAAATGCATGTACTGCAAAAAGCGAGCTTCTTCCTTCAGTGTTTTTGTCTTGTTTTCCAGTAACTATCTAAACATTCTTAAATTAGAATACATTTACTTGAAAAGTAATGATAACAAGTCTTATTTTATGAAAAGAAATGCATGAAAATTAAGTGAATTTATGCTTAAAATAATAAGTCTAATGGGGTCAGAAAAACAATCTTGTTTTCCCTTTAAGTTAAGTTAAGTTTATTTTTCTGACCCCACTGGCAGATATTTTTTCTTGTTTTAAGCATAAAGCCAAATATAATTTAATATTGTGAGTAATTCTGCTTCTTATGTAAATGTATCTTGATTTAAGAGTGTTTACTGAACAAATGTGCATGGTTGCAAGTTAAAAATTCTAATTTGTTGATTTAATTAAACCTTTTAAGTTGCAAACATTATTTTGATGAGTTTTGTTGATTACATCAACTTAAAAAACACAATATTAAACTGGGATTTCTACATCAAATTTGACAAGCTATAATAAATGATCTATGGGGTATTTTGAGCTGAAACTTCACAGACACATTCTGGGGACACCAGAGACTTATATTACATCTTGTAAAAGGGGGCATTATAGGTCCCCTTTAAATTGAAATGTTATATAAGTTATTTTAGTATGTGCTATACTAGCTGTTGATTTAGATAAGATAAATTGGTTCCACAGCCACAACCCAGTTAGTTAAAGTAATCAACTTAAAAATGTGTGTTTATGCTGAAAATAAGTTCATCTAACTCAGTGAAGTTTATTGGTTGAATCATTTATTACTGTTTGTCCACTATATATATTATATATTACTATATATAACAATATATATAACAATATATTACTGTTTTGAAACAGTCTATAAAGGTGACTTGATGTAGTTTGGATTGAAATGAGCAGGTGTCATAAACCGCGTCGGGTCTGCAGCGTACGGTCAGTGGAGAACAATACCTGGCTGTTCACAGCGACAGGCTATTAACAAACAGCCTTTGATCTCTAGAGCGGCACGAGAAACAAAGTAACAGAGTCACAGAAGGTCAGTAATATCTCAAAGAACCAACGCTGCCGTGGAATAAAGGCACAAAAGACAAAGCAAAGAAAATACGGTTTCATGCACGTAAACCAAAACAAAAATCCTGGCATGATATTATCTGGAGCGACTCAGACACTCCATAAGTGTGTGTATCATCTGAACACAAAAAGGGTTTAAAATCTGCTTAGTTACAGAAAGAGAGTTTCCTCATTCAGTCAGCAAGATTGAACTTCTGGCATTTTGCCACTTATTGTACAGGCAAAATGCATACTATGTATAGACCAGTTTGGAGCAGACGTCACAGTTACGTCACTTGTAGCTGCGCACATAGTGCTGGCAGAAAAATAGTGGTAGTAAAAGGTGCAAAAATTAGAAAAATGTTTTGTTCCACCTGTGCATGTCAGAATTGGAATGTCTTAATTTTTATAGAATACCATTGTTGCCATTTGAAGCTGCTGAATGCAGATGTTTATGTTGCAAGTCACAGACTGAACTGATGAAAGCGGCAATGATTATTCTACTATTAAAGTATGAATTTGATGTAAATAGTAAGTCTACATAATATTCACATATCGTTAGCCTCATAGCATAAAAAGTCATTTTTTTGTCCAAATTGTGATATCTGCCTTTGAAATATGATCTGGGCAATTATGTTATGAGGCTAACGATATGCAGTTCATAGAGGACATACATATATAACAGTTACAGCACGAAATAATATTTAAACCTATAACATAACTTTTAAACATAGCCTATAACATTTTTATCTCACAATTCTGACTTTTTTTCTTGCATTTGCGAGTTTATATCTCCCAGTTTGGACTTTATAACTCGCAACTGTGAGTTTATTTGACAATTCTGAGGGGGAAAAGTCAGAATTGAGGCATATAAACTCAGATTTGTGAGAAAAAATTCAGAATTGAAATCGAAATAATTTTTTATTTTTTTTATTCCATGTCTTCCACAGACTGCTACTCTAGAACTGTCATTTTCTGCCACCAGGTACAGTAGGCTCCACCCACAGAAAAAAACTTTTTTTTCCTATATTTTATTACTGTAGCCTATCTATTGTATAATGTTATATTAAATCTTACTGTGTTTTCTTTACGATTGTGTTATATAGTCCCTTTTACTGCCTTATCTCTATGTCTGTACTCTTTTCTGTACAAATTCCCTGTGTGTGTAAATATATTTGGCATTAAAGCTCATTCTGATTCCGATTATTATTATTATTATTTGCTTAAATCATTTCTTGTAACACGAGTCAGAAGGTTAGGATACTTGAACAATGTTTCAAATCAGTCACTTATCCATTTTGGTTAGCTGCCCTAGGAAGGAAGCTGTCTATGTAGACAGCGTCTCAGCAGTGAGATGCACTTAAGGTCTTGATGTGAACGCTTAGCGCATGCGTACAACCGAATGCACTGCCTTTTAAAGTACGGGCTATAGATAGTCTCACGTATTCATACCTTCAGACTGACGGCATAAAGTTTGCTATCGTTGGCCAAGGACCGCCCAAGAGGACGTTTGACTGAAATATAACGCAACCAATCACAGCAATTTTGCTATGCGTCATGTTTAGGGGAGTGAAAATGTAAAATTGATGTCATTACAGCTACAGACCGCCGTGCATCTAATAAATTATTCATTCAAGAACATTGTGCAAGTTTACTAACACTGTAGCCGCAAACTTCACATACTTTTGAAACTCCAGTGTTTATTTGATCCTGATATGCGCTCATCGCTACAGTTGTAAACACGACGCCGTTCTTTTTCCATAAGGGGGTTTGGCTTCGTGGCATTTGTTTCCAGGCGGACCGTTAAAGAATGCGACACACACGTCTCCCGGACATCCTGCAGAATTCAACCATCAGTCAGATGATGACTTAGAAAGTCCTGAAGTGTTTCTCAAATCCTTGACATTTGACTTGACATTGATATTCAACAGTGCTTTGCATCTGCCTGCATTGACACTATTCTTTAAGAGCTGCTGTGCAGCCAAAATAATGTACCAGTTATCAATGTAAGGCTGCTTTGACACAATCTACATTGTAAAAAGCGCTATATAAATAAAGGTGACTTGACTTGACTTGTTTCCAGATAAGTGCCATATGCATCAGATGTTAAGACAACGGGCCGTGGGCGTGATGTCTGAGGCTATAGCCTACTCCATTTGATAGTGAGCCCGATCACAGACGTGCGCATCCATTCAGTGTCAGTGCAGTTTCTCTCCATAATGTAGCCTATCACTGATTCATTTTATTGTTTTTTTTGGTACTCAGAATGACTGAAAGGGCCAATCAAATCAAAGAAGGCGGGGCTTTACTGTTCACATAATCACATAAAGAATTCCAGTGCGACGCTCCGTTTTATCAGTGAAAGAGTGCGAGGTAAAATCTAAGCAGGCTAAACATTAAATATTTGACAACTGTTTTAAGATAGGAATGTTAAACAACTGATGGTAATGTGTAACATTTCTGGTAAATTTTTGCCGTTTTAAATTTAAAATATAGGCTAACATTAAACTGTAACCGAGCCGTTTTCGCACATTAGGCTTACGTACCAATTAGACTGAGTGTGTGTATTTTGAAAAATTAAATGTTTGCAAATGGTTCAAAGTGATTACATTATAACACGTGGCTGTTGAATGTGTGAATCTGATTGGTTGATGAACATTCAAAGGTTTGCAAAGTTTGCAGGCAATTTCTGAGGAAAAACAAGACAGAATAACGAGTATATCTCACAATTCTGTTTTTCCTTATAAGATTTGTGAGATATAAACAGATTTCTGAGGAAAAAAAGTCAGAATTGTGAGATATAAAATTGAAATTAACATTCTTTTATTATGGGGGCTATAGAATGCTTGAATCTGATTGGTTGACAAACGTTCTAAGGTTTGCAGTTATTTTCAGTGAAACGCATGGCTAAAGTAGTTCCAGTCAGGTCTTGACCGCATTACATGTCCATATCACTTCGCCAAATGATTTCAGTTATTTGAAAGGTCCTTACAGCCTATAACAGCAAAAGAACCAAAACTCCCGCTCTCTCAATCCACTCAAACGCACACACACACACACTCTCTCTCTCTCTCTCTCTCTCTCTCTCGCCACATCACCACCTCAGGTGTGCATTATTTTCTAATGATTCAACGGCCCGTCAACAATTATTCCTTACATAAATTCTAGTTCTTCTATCTTTTTTATTTTGGTTTTGGTCCCCAGTGTTCAAGACAGGTCTCCAATCCAGCATGTAAAGATTCCTATTGGCTTCATTAGTAGCACTTAAGGGGCAGTTTATGAACTATATCGAGATTTATTGACCTTTAATTTAGTTAGCTGCCATTTAGCAGATGCTCTAATGAAAAGTCATTTACAGTTCACTTCACCTCAGGTTACTCCACAGGGACTGAAGCTGTGATAAGTGTGTTGATCAAGGGCACAATGAGGAAGACCTTTCAGTCCTGGTCCTTTCAGTTAACATTGTCACTACATTAAGTTATTGATAATAAGATATGAAGATAAGATATGAAGATTAAAGAGTTTATAGCTTCATGTATGTAATTTTGGCTCTTGTATGGAGACATTGAGCCTTTTGACTTTTTATACACATGTGCCCTAGAAAGTCTATGAAGTCACACTTAAAACATCTGAATGTTATTGCATTAGATGCAATGCAAATGATGTCAGTCACATGATCTTTTCTCTACACTACATCATTATTTTCAACGTGTTGTAATCACATTAATATCAACATCATTCACTAAGCACAAACAAACTTAAGACTGACTCAATCTTCAGTTTCAACACTCCAGGTTTTAGCGTTTCGAAGCGAACAAACTTCTTTTGTCAAAAGCTTTGCTTGTCAAGTCATTTTTATTTGTACAGCCTTACTCTTTCACAATACACATTGTTTCAACGCGTCAATGTTTAAATGTCTTTAGATCCTATAGTGAGCAGGTTCTCATGTCTAAGGAAGAGATGATTTAATATCTTTAAGCCAGATGCATTCATGTTGATAGTTATTTCCAATAATTGACACTTGCTTTAATATTGTGTTTTCTAACACTGAGACATTTTTAAATTTCTAAGTGCATTTTATTATGCATAAAAGAACATTTTAACTTGTTTTTACGTCTCACTAACCACAAAAGATGAGCTTGTAGTGTTAAAAACAACCCAAGTTTGGTTGAAAGTGGACAAACTCAGCGATTGGGTTGTTTTAACCCAGCGGTTGGGTTAAATGCTCAACTATTATTTAAAAATGACTGTATTGTTTGCTTAAAATGAACCCAAAATATGCTGGAAATTAACATTTATTCATAATTTTAATGAATAATAATTAAACATTTATTAAATTGCTTATTAATAAATGTTCTCCTTTTGATTATTATTGTTGCCTCTAGAAATTATGTGTCTGATTTTTAATTTCCAAACTATTTTGGGTTCATTTTGAGCCAGACATAGTCATTTTTTAATCAATAGTTGGGTTAAATAAAACTACCCAGCAGGCTGGGCAAACATTTAACCCAACCGCTGGGTTTGTCCATTTTCAACCCAACTTGGGTTGTTTTTAACCCAGCATTTTTTAGAGTGTATGTATTTTCACCTGGCGGTAAATAGACGCTCGTCGTGAACATTCGTCCGTGGAGATAACCAGCATTTTGCTTCTGAAAACCGAACCACAACTACTGTTATTATCATTTTTTTGTTCATTTACATATAAAATCACTAAAAACTTGCCGTTTTAGGAAGATTTTAAGTCTTTGGACATTTGGCTGGGGCGCAAAAAGGACCATTTGGGTTGCGCGTGATGAACCTCAACATCACGCGCAACCCAAATGGTCCTTTGTGCGCTCCAGCCAAACATCCGAAGATCTAAAATCTTTTCAAAACGCCAGGTTTTTAGTGATATGATATGATATGTACTGATCATTTCGGTCTTCCTTTAAAAAGTCGACCCGCTGAAAGTCATCGTATAAATCGCAGGTGCAGCTCTAGTCATGAATGTTTCCGTTCCAGAGCTTTCCTTCACTCTTTGGCAAACACTTCGGACGCCTTGTGGATTATAGGCGCTCCTCCTACACAAGGAACGGGAACAGACCGAATGTCCTTGAGCAGAAATAAAGATGCTCCTTCCTCCTTCCTCCACAAGATGAGGCGCGCGCAGGAATGATTTATTTTTCGATGACGGATTTTTCTAGGGGTTCAAGGTTTGTGCGTCAAATGACAGAGAAGGTTCTTCTAAATTTATAAGATAAATCTGACAGTCTGCCTAGGTAAGAGAGTGTTTGAATCAGCTTACTGACACTAACAAAAGTTATAAAAGCCAAAATGTGCTTTGCGTTTTAATGAATGGGGTCATCTTTATTTTTGGTTCGGCATGAAATTATGTAGGCTATTTATTTTAATTTAGGTTATTCTTAGTTGTGGATATACTGTAAAAATAAATAAAGATGAAAAACGTTAGAAAGCATCATGTGTGTACTTTTGAAAAGCTCCAAAATCCAAGTTTTTGTTGTTAAATGTTAATATCAGATATTAATTATTTTAAGTGTTTTGTGCATAAAACAACTGATTAGAAAGACGATTTGTATGCAACTGTTTACGAACAGCCTGAACATGTAGACAATTAACAGTAATAATGCAGGTCGTTAATTTTACACAAGAGTCTGTCTGCTCACCTTTAAATGATGCACTTTAGTTATTAATGCACACTAATAAATGCAAAATAGATGCTTTGTCACATAAAATGTCCTATTGTACCTGCAAAACACTGAAAACTTGTAGATCTGTAATTACACTTGAACATGAATGCATATATGATGCAGCATCATGCAGTATAATGAAGCTCCTGGACTCACCTGCACCGGTGCATGAATGCAGAATCAGTGGCAGAAGATAAGCTGAAAGCAGACACCGCATTGTGAATGTCCTGTGACTCCAGCAATGAGACTCGACCAAATGTGACCCTTTGAGAGTGTGATCGTCTCTTATATAGTAATATATCTATCAATGGACAGGATGGAGTCTGTTGGCCCCTCCCATCACATTCCTCTGATACAGTTATATTGAGAGCATCACTGTAATAGTTTACATCACACCCATCTATCTATCTATCTATCTATCTATCTATCTATCTATCTATCTATCTATCTATCTATCTATCTATCTATCTATCTATCTATCTATCTATCTATCTAATCTCAGATAGATAGAAAGATACCTTTAAGGTAAACTGTCATTTCAGGATATGACCAAAAAAAAAAAAAAAAAAAGTCCCAGAGTCTCAGGTCATCTTATTCTAAATTTGTTTGTATTATTATGTATTTTATTAACCTGCTACTTACAGTTTTCACTAATCAAAGCAGGAATAACCTCAAAAATCTCACTTGTTTTTAGATTATTTCAGGTGAAATCCTTAATTATGATTCCTTCAGTATTTCTGTCCCAATGTGTTATTCAGGGAAAGGGAATTCTATCATTAAAAAATGAGGAAAGTTCTGTCAGGAAGTAGGAAGTGTTGAATTATTGTTTTACTTTTACTGCCTCCCCTCTTAACTAATGTTTACTGTACTGTAATCTTACTGCGCTGTAAGTGCTGTAAACATTATTTATGATTTTAAGATGATGCACTTCCCATCATTTTATAGGCTGGTTGTTTTGTGCCATTTGCCAGAGTTACTCACTTTATAGCATGTATATGGGAGATTATTATATCTTGTATAAAGTTCACTTGAGTAAACACCTGCTTTATTCACAAACTACAACAGAAAGGTACAGTTATGAGTAGTTGAGCAGTCGAGAGCAAAATAATCATTAATGTGGCTTTGATGACATCTAATGGCCAGTGAAGAGAAGACAACAAACTGTTCAATACCTAATATACCATATTATAATAATAGCCTACAGCAGTACTAATAATAGTACAAGTAGTAATGAATTTTAAAAAATGTGTATGCATTTGGTTATTTATTTACTGGCTATTTTCTATTAGGAATACATTAAGTTTTGTGAGCACAACAATGAACATCCACTTTTTCTTGGTTAGAGATGTATTTTTCCCATTCACTTTCTTCTCAAGGATTTTAAGAATTCTACAGTAAAGACATCATTTTTCTCTGTAATCAAGCTCTTGATTGTGAGTTGTGTTGTACTAACTTCTGCATATGTATACATTTAAAGGTTTAGTTCACCCAAAAATGAAAATTCTGTCATAATTTACTCGCCCTCATTTTAGGAACACAAATAAAGATGTTTTTAATAACATCTGAGAGCTTTCTGTCAGTCCATTGACAGCTATGCAACCGACACTTTGACGCTTTAAAAAGTTCATAAAGAGATTGTAAAACTAATTCATATGAATCAAGAGGATTAGTCCAAATTTTCTGAAGAGATACGATCAACTATGATGAACAGATTTAATTTAGGCTTTTATTCACAAATAAACATTCATAAACTCACACACAGTGTGACAACTACACACAGTTTCCAACTAAAGCTCAAGCATATTCACTTTAGACTCAGTTGCTCCTTTGCAAGGAAGATTAAGGAAAATAGTCCAGCACCGTGGTACAATGAGCACACTCGGGCCCTTAAGAGAGCAGCCAGAAAAATGGAGTGCAGCTGGAAGAAAGCATCTCGTGGAAAGAAAGCAATTCTGCTAACAGAAAGGCCTTAAAAACTGCTAGATCTGCTTATTTTTCAAATCTTTTAGAAGAAAACAAACACAACCCTAGGTATTTATTTGATACAGCAGCTAAATTAACGAGAAATAAAGCTTGAACTTCTGATGTTTCCAAACAGCAAAGCAGTAATGACTTTATGAACTTCTTTACTAACAAGATTGATAATATTAGAGAGAAAATTATAACCATGCAACTGTCTTCTCAGGAAGAATTCTCTGAACTTGTTAAATCATCAAAATCATGTATGTTAGACCCTATACCGACTAAGCTATTGAAAGAGATGCTTCCAGAGGTCATAGATCCTCTTCTTAATATTGTTAATTCATCTTTATCAATAGGGTACATACCGAAAACTTTATTATCAAACCTCTTATTAAAAACCACAACTTGATCCTTGAGAATTAGTCTATTACAGGCCGATCTCGAATCTACCTTTTCTGTCAAAAATACTAGATAAGGCAGTATCATCGCAACTATGTTCCTTTTTTAGAAAGAAATAGTATCTGTGAGGATTTCCAGTCAGGATTTAGACCGTACCATAGTACTGAGACTGCTCTCATTAGAGTTACTAATGATTTGCTCTTATCATCAGATTGTGGTTGTATCTCTCTATTAGTGTTACTGGATCTTAGTGCTGCATTTGACACTATCGATCACAATATTCTTTTGAATAGACTTGAAAATTATGTTGGCATTAGTGGAATTGCATTGGCATAGTTCAAATCTTACTTATCTGACCGTTATCATTTTGTAGTAAACAAAGAGATGTCATATCAGTCACAAGTTCAGTGTGGAGCACCACAAGGCTCAGTATGCTTCTTTTTGTTCTGTACATGCTACCCCTTGGAAATATCATTAGGAAATAGAAATGGGTAGAGGTGTTCTTTGCAGACTCGCAATTGAAAGTCGAATTCACAATAGGAAGTAAAATGGACGGGACTCATTAAACAAACTTCATGTTCTAAAAAAGATTAAAATCTGAAGAAAGTAATAATGCCAACTCCCATGCAGCCGCTGGAACTCAATGGTACTCTTGTGGAATTACAATTTAATCAGAAGATATAATTATGACTAATAGTATTGTAAAGTTCTATCATGGCATTGTTAAAGAAAGCCCAACTTTTTTTTTTTCTTAAGGACATTAAGGAAAGCTTGTTTGCCTCAACAGATGCTGATTACTTTTTATCTGTGTAACAGAGAGCATTCTAACATTTCTGTATGGTTTTCTAGCTGTACAGTTAATGATAAGAAAGCACTCCAGAGGGTTGTCTTGTGAGCACAGAGGATAATCGGTGTTGAACTACCAGCACTAGAAGATATCTATAGATCACGTAAAGTCTATCAGCATCTCTAAGGATTTTACATGTTTGAACTACTACCGTCTGGAAGACATTTTATGCCCGTACTTCACGTTTGAGGAGCCATTAATGCTCTGAATCAAGCTAATAAACTTTTTTAGAGTTGGGACATTGATTATTGTGTTGTTTATTAAGTATGTATATATTAGATTGTTACTTTTATTTATTTTTTATTAGCTGCATTTAGTTTTGAGGTTGCATGTGAAATTTGTTGGTGGGTACAATGAAAGTTGCATGCATACAATAACAATAAAGAAATTCAATTCAGTGATGTTTACTAGTCATTCTTTCTATCAGACAGATGTGAAACCAGAGATGATCTTATTATTAGTGAAACTAAACTTCGCTTGTACAGTCACTGTTTCTTAAGGGGCCAGTGTCTAATACAGCAAATTCACCTGCTGACAATGGTGAATCACTGAAACAAACAATGGCATAAATGAACGTAAACAATAAATAAAAAATATAGGTGTCTTATTTTTTTATTCATATAATATATCATTTGAATTAAAGAAATTAATGAATTCATAGTTCAATCTCATTTTCGTTTCCTGTCTAATCTCTCATATATTGTTGGTTCATTAGTTTTTCTCAATCACTTTGGCACATTTCTCGAAACAGTCTTAACATTCTCTCAACTATAAGTTCAATGGTCACAACTGTTCGCTGAAACATCACAACTCTATCACATGTCTGCAAAATGTAGTTACTCACCCAAAACATTTAATTCATGCTTCAAACCCTAGTTTTTGTGCACATAAATTGGCCAACGCCGCCAAAATAAAGTCTTTTGTCACTGTGTGAGCCATACTGGTCAAAATGTTTTTTTATCATGGAAATATTTATAACCTGTTAGCCAGCACCCCCGCTACTGAAAAAATCCTAGGAAATGACATACCCAAACTAAAACAGATACAGTTCATGAACCCTTTGCACTAAAAGCATAAGTATAGTCTCATTCGAAAGCAGACAGTATTTTGTAGTCATAATTAATTATTGTCATAATGAAAAAAATAGTTATAAATGGCTTCAAAGTTTTGTAAGGTTATTAGAAATTTATTTTTATGAAATATCTTTATGAAACTAAAATTGAAGTTGGCATTGTTGCAATCTAGAAATGCACTGCAGCTAAAGCCACATCTGACCATGTTATAGTTTAAATAAGTCTGAAGATAAGTCTAAAACTGAGTTTTATTAAATGTTTTTCAAGATCATGTCATGTGATGTTATTTTGAGAAAACTCTAAAACGCTAACTGATGTTTATTGTCATCTTCTAAGCATCCATTCAGTGTATTGTCTCTATTGTTGTGGTGCAATTCAGTTTTAGTCTCCTCTGCTGCACACATTCACACCTCTCCAGCCTGCTTATGGCTCTAATTATTCTTTTCTTTTGTCTCTATTATAATTACTAACACAGATGTAATCCCTAATTTCTTTCATCAAACTTCTCACTTCATCTTCTTTGAAACTGTATCAAATGCCCTTCATGAAAAAAAAAAAAAAAAAAAAAAAAAAAAATCAGTGAGCTTTACAATTCAAAATGATTTATTTATACAAACCCGATTCCAAAAAAGTTGGGACACTGTACAAATTGTGAATAAAAAAGGAATGCAATAATTTACAAATCTCATAAACTTATATTTTATTCACAATAGAATATAGATAACATATCAAATGTTGAAAGTGAGACATTTTGAAATGTCATGCCAAATATTGTCTCATTTTGGATTTCATGAGAGCTACACATTCCAAAAAAGTTGGGACAGGTAGCAATAAGAGGCCGGAAAAGTTAAATGTACATATAAGGAACAGCTGGAGGACCAATTTGCAACTTATTAGGTCAATTGGCAACATGATTGGGTATAAAAAGAGCCTCTCAGAGTGGCAGTGTCTCTCAGAAGTCAAGATGGGCAGAGGATCACCAATTCCCCCAATGCTGCGGCGAAAAATAGTGGAGCAATATCAGAAAGGAGTTTCTCAGAGAAAATTGCAAAGAGTTTGAAGTTATCATCATCATCAGTGCATAATATCATCCAAAGACTCAATGCCGGAAAACCATACTGGATGCCCGTGATCTTCGGGCCCTTAGACGGCACTGCATCACATACAGGAACGCTACTGTAATGGAAATCACAACATGGGCTCAGGAATACTTCCAGAAAACATTGTCGGTGAACACAATCCACCGTGCCATTCGCCGTTGCCGGCTAAAACTCTATAGGTCAAAAAAGAAGCCATATCTAAACATGATCCAGAAGCGCAGCCGTTTTCTCTGGGCCAAGGCTCATTTAAAATGGACTGTGGCAAAGTGGAAAACTGTTCTGTGGTCAGACGAATCAAAATTTGAAGTTCTTTTTGGAAAACTGGGACGCCATGTCATCCGGACTAAAGAGGACAAGGACAACCCAAGTTGTTATCAGCGCTCAGTTCAGAAGCCTGCATCTCTGATGGTATGGGGTTGCATGAGTGCGTGTGGCATGGGCAGCTTACACATCTGGAAAGGCACCATCAATGCTGAAAGGTATATCCAAGTTCTAGAACAACATATGCTCCCATCCAGGCGTCGTCTCTTTCAGGGAAGACCTTGCATTTTCCAACATGACAATGCCAGACCACATACTGCATCAATTACAACATCATGGCTGCGTAGAAGGAGCATCCGGGTACTGAAATGGCCAGCCTGCAGTCCAGATCTTTCACCCAAAGAAAACATTTGGCGCATCATAAAGAGGAAGATGCGACAAAGAAGACCTAAGACAGTTGAGCAACTAGAAGCCTGTATTAGACAAGAATGGGACAACATTCCTATTCCTAAACTTGAGCAACTTGTCTCCTCAGTCCCCAGACGTTTGCAGACTGTTATAAAAAGAAGAGGGGATGCCACACAGTGGTAAACATGGCCTTGTCCCAACTTTTTTGAGATGTGTTGCTGCCATGAAATTTAAAATCAACTTATTTTTCCCTTAAAATGATACATTTTCTCAGTTTAAACATTTGATATGTCATCTATGTTGTATTCTAAATAAAATATTGAAATTTGAAACTTCCACATCATTGCATTCTGTTTTTATTCACAATTTGTACAGTGTCCCAACTTTTTTGGAATCGGGTTTGTATTACATTTACTCATAACAGGTGCATCTCTATGGGCACACCAACAAAACATGACAATTTATGAGATTAAAACCATGTTTTTGCTCCAAACTTAAAAGTCGAGTGTTTTAAATAACCTTCTGTGATGTGATTGTTGAAAAAACAGCATATGCTGCACTGTAAACCCGAATAAGTTGGGCTAACTCAAAAAAATGTGAGGTAATCAGTTACATACATTTTTTTTAATTTATGATGTTCCCAATTTTAAGTAAGCAGAACTATCAAGTTTTGATTTTGTAGTACTCATGCATGATAATTGCTCCTAACTTTAAGCACTGAGTTAGCTAACTCATACACTTTGATAGCAATTAACAAAACATTTAGTTAACTTTTTTTTTTATTTTGAGGTTTACCAAATCAAATGAGTTATTTACTTCAATGTAAACCATAATAAGAAAATTCAGAAAATGCCAACTCATTTAATTTGCTAACAAGTTAATAGTAGCATGGTATAACACTTACTGAATGAGTACAGCAACTTAAAACATGTAATTTACCTGCTCTCAAACCAAGTCACATGTGCCACTTGTCACCATGATGGTAACTCTCCAAAAACCCACATTAACTCTTCTAAATTAACAAAACATTAATCACTACTACATCTACCTTATCCATTCATTTTGCACAAAAAAACATTATATAACACTTAATTTTAGCATTTATTCTCCCTTTCGAGTGCCATGGGCAAAGCATGCTGGCAAATAGAAATCCCAGCCCAGCTTCAGTTAAACTTAAGTTAGTCTAAATTAAAAGAAATGAGTTCATACAACTCAAAACGATAAGACAGTTCAGTTTACTTAAAATATATCAGTTCTGTAAACTCAAAAGAAAAAGAAAGTTCTAAATACTCCTAACAGTTAGTTTAACTGAACTAATTTGTTAAATTTAAGTTTGTCCTATTCAAAACAATTAAGTATTTTGAGAATTAGGATTTACAGTGTGGTTAAGGTAAGTTTTGAAGCTGGTTTGAGCTGGTTTATGCTGGTCCAGGACGTGCACAATCATGTATTTATTATCTTCAAAAGTGTCTATCTGCATGTTATAGTGATTTGTGGAAGCCTCGATTAGTTCCTGGAATGTCACATGGTATGCCTGTTCTTCACTTGTGCTATTTGTGGACAAAATAAGTACTTACTTAATAAGTACAGTGTACTTGTGTTCATATTGTATTGCAAAACACTTTTGCTGCTATTAAAGTGGGATATGGATATGGTTAGGGACAGGTTTGGTGGTATAGGTAGGTTTAAACCCTTACTAACCAAACCTGTCACTAACCTTAAGTTAAGGGGTAACAGAATAGTCAACAGTGTAATTCTAGATTTAATTAGCTGTAATTACATGCATTTTTATTTTTAAAATATAAGTGCAATGTAAAAACATTTTTATTTATAGAGCACATATTTGTAGAAATGTGTTACATGCAAACTGAAAATTCACAGTTGCTTGTTTATTTTTACATATTCCCGTAACACCACACATTCTTACACATCTTGTAAACCTACCTTAACAATAACTCTTCTGTTAATAACCCTCTGATGATCCGACTATCCGGCGGGGACACAAAAATGCGAAAGTATAATCTGTAGTTTTCACAAAAGCCTCAAAAGACAAATAAACGTGAATCTCTCGGCCCACTGAAGTCTTGGAGAACTCGGACACAGATGGCTGATAAAGACATCTTTTTATTTAACCCATGGGATTGAACTTGTACAATGCATATCTTTACAACAATTATTCACTAAGTGACAAATTTTTAGCCACTATTACAGACCAAATAACTATACATCACATTTCTGGGTTCCTTTTTAATGTTTTAACTCAAAATGTGTCCTTCATTAACACAATGAAAAAAGAAAAATTAAACCATCAGACAAAACCAAAACCTGTTCTCAGTGTTTATCCTGTTTTTAACCCAACAGATCGTTTTCTCATTGTTAAGCATCTAGCTATTGTACCATTGAACATGTTAAAGTTACAAATAGTGAATCCATAAGAAAAAACGAAACAAAAACACATGGCACTGTTGAGAGGTTCACCATTATTAACAATACACAAGGGAACCAGGCCTGAAGACGCAGACGACATGAAAGAAAGGGGAGAAAAAAATAAAATAAATCATAGCACTTATTTTGAATATGTATTTCTATTGTGTGATGTTCACAAGACACATTTCTGAGAACAGGAGCGAAAAAAGACGCAACCGCGAAACCACTGAATAGAAAAGTCATTTAAATCGCCACCAGTTTCCAATGATCCACGTGTGTGAGATTGAATTTAAATATTGTAAAATTACTGTCATTGGTTTATTCAGATGAAGTTGTAGAAAAGAAACTAGTACACTAGTATTCTGGCTAAAGTTTCTGAAATAGAGCAGTGCAACATGGCTATAGTTTTACCGTAACGTACAACAACAACATACACATTAACGGTGCATAAATGTTCAGCTTGTTCTTTTTTTTTTTTTCTTTCTTTCTTTCTGCTACAAGACGCTCAACCAGCCAGATGAACATGGAAGTCTATATATTATTGACATGTTGGAATTTGAGTTCGATTTTGGCATTTAAAAGTGGTGCATTTCACATAAAACCAGAGTGAAAGGAACATTTCACAGTTCAGCTGAAGCGCCATTTTGAAGGGAGTGGCTGAAAATCAAAAAAGGACAACAAAAAACCCATCAGTTCTGTGCACTGCCCCATTAAACAACACAAAACTGCAATCAAATCAATGCAAACTGGCAGCTTGTTCAGTAACCGCAGCCCAGAAATCTCTCCAGTTTCAAAAAAAATACAAATTAAACAAAACAAGTGTACATTCAAGCTTCATACAGCCGCGTATCAGCAGACAACAGCAAGTAAACAACTGCAGATTTCTCCATTTTGGTCTCAAATCCCCTCCATAGTGCACAAAATAATAAGGATACAAAAGTAGAATTATTTCATTTTTAAATACTGTAGCAGCTTGTTTCATTTTAAATAGTGAGCCTCTCGATGGACACGTATGGGGCTGTGAGGGAAGGAGGTGATTGTCCTACGTGTGTGTGTGTGTGTGTTTCATTGGTGATGCATAGGGGGCCGTGTGTGTGTGTGTGATGATTTTTGAGATGAAGAAACGCCTCTCTGGACATCTGAACCCGGCTGGCTTCAGTTTATGTCCACAACCAGAGATGCTTTCAATCAAACGCCCCTCCATCACAAACCGCGCTCATTTTTTTGGACTTCATCCATCGTCTTCCTCATGTCGATCAGTCTCAGAGCTGATCTGGACTCAAAATCGCCCTCCTCTTGCGTTTGGGGGGGGGGAAGGAGGCAGAGAGCAGCTCTTCCTCTAAATGACGGGCATCTGTTTGGACACCCACGTGTGGGGCCTTAGCGGCCCGCTGGGCGAGCTGTGATTGGCCGTCTCAGCTGGACGCGGTGGCGATGGGTTTCTTGAGCTGCTGTGAGCGCAGCTCTCGCGTGCGGGACTCCAGCAGCAGGTCGTAGCACGTGTTGCACACCAGCACCGGGTCGTACAGCTGCTGGTCTGGGATGGGCAGCTTCAGGTGGCAGCAGTCTTTACAAAACACGTTACCACAGTTCCTGCCAGAACATCACATACTCAGTCAGTCACATGTTCTATCCAACAGCTGAGCAATTCAACTATTCACATGCAATAAACCAACCTATCAATCAATCACATGTGCTATAACTGAAACGATTAAAAAATGCTTTCAGGAATTGAGATGAAATATAAATATTAGATGAAAAACTTTGCCAAGGCAATATTTCTCATTTTTACTCTTTTTTTTTTTTTTTTTTTTTTTAAGTTTAAGTACTAAATGACTAAAACTGAAACAAAAATAAATTAAGGCTAAATAGAAATATTTAACAAAAATCTAAAATAAAAAAAATGACAAAAGCAAGTAATTTTTTTTTTTTTTAAACAAAACCTTATCTAAAGTTAAAATGAAAACTAAAAATATGAAAATAAAAGCTAATAATAATAATAATAATAAGTAATAATAATACTATAACAATAAAAATAACACTGGCTAATCAATTTACTAATCAATAAACTATTCAATTACATGCACTTTAAATATTGTTCAAAAATTTAAATAAAGCTAAAATAAAATACAAATATTACATGATAAACTTGAACTTAAAATGAAAATTAGAAATGCTGCCTTGGCAACTAACTAAAATGAGTTGGAGTTGAAGTACTAACATGACAAATAGAAACTGAAATTAAAATAAAGCTACTAATAAAAATGGCAAATGCAAAAAAATTACTAAAACTATTAAAAATGTTTTCGGTAATTGAGATAAAATATAAATATTAAATGAAAAACAGGCAACATTTCTAATTTTTTACTTTTAATTTGAAGTACTAAAATGATTAAAACTGAAAATAAATGAAGGCTAAATAGAAATATTTAACAAAAAACTAAAATAAAAAAATGACAAAAGTATTTTTTTTTTTTTTTTTTTTTTTTTTTACAAAACCTGAACTAAAGTTAAAATGAAAACTAAAAATATGAAAATAAAAGCTAATAATAATAAATAATAATACTATAACAATAAAAATAACACTGGCTAATCAATTTACTAATCAATAAACTATTCAATTACATGCACTTTAAATATTGTTAAAAAATTTAAATAAAGCTAAAATAAAATATAAATATTACATGATAAACTTGAACAAACTTAAAATGAAAATTAGAAATGCTGCCTTGGCAACTAACTAAAATGAGTTGGAGTTGAAGTACTAACATGACAAATAGAAACTGAAATTAAAATAAAGCTAAACATTAAAAAAAAAAAAACAAAAAAAAAAATGACAAAAGCAAAGAAATTACTAAAACTATTAAAAAAAATTTTGGTAATTGAGATAAAATATAAATATTAGACAAAAAAAACAGGCAACATTTCTAATTTTTTACTTTTAATTTGAAGTACTAAAATGATTAAAACTGAAAATAAATGAAGGCTAAATAGAAACATTTAACAAAAAACTAATAAAAATGACAAAAGCTTGTTACAGATATGTGATGTACATTGTAGTGTAAGTGTTCAAGAAAATGCAATAAAAATAGTATTAAAAAAAATAAAATAAAAATGACATAAGCAAGTAACAATATTGCACAACCTAAACTAAAGTTGAAAATATAAAAATAAAAGCTAGTTCAAAATATGAATAAGAAAATAATAGTATATAAAACTAAAATTAACACTGGCTATAACTTAACCAACCAATTACGTATAAACCTATAAATACAATATTCAAATACAATAAACCAACAAACTAATCAATTACATGCACTATAAATATAAACTGTTAAAATGAAATATAAATATTACATGATAAACTTGAACTTAAAACACTTAAAGTGAAAATTAGAAATGCTGCCTTGGCAAATAACTAAAATGAATTGAAGTTGAAGTACTAAAATGACAAATAGAAACTGAAATTAAAATGCTAAATATTAAAAATAATAATAATAATAATAATAAAAATGACAAAAATCAAGAAAATTACTAAATACCTAAACACATTCCAATTAACACTGAAAATATAAAAATAAAAGCTAATAATTCAAAATATTAATATTTTAACAGTATTATATAAATAATACTAAAAGTAAAATTAACCAATAATCTCTAAACAACGTACAAGCATCAAAAACAGGACGCTTTGATCTTATGTGCACTGATTAAATGAGCTATTTTAATTATTTGTGATTGTAGTGAAATTCAGTACATTTACTAAATATTTAACATTACCTAAAAGGGTGCTTAAAGTAAATAAATTTAGGTCAAGCTGACAAAAAGAAGCTCAACAATCAAGAGTCTCTTATTCATCTGATCCCTCCATTCCTACACTCTACACTGCTGACATGAGGCACAGGACGTCCCAGCAGTCCAGCGGCTGACGGATCTGCAGACGCGACCCACCTGCAGTGATGGCGACGCTTGGCAATCCAGAACTCAGAGTCGCAGTTGAAACAGTGAGAAGCCATGTGATCCGGGACCCATCTGGTGACCTGTGAAACAAGACGTTAGACTCTCTGATTGCTATTAGTTGAACCGAGCATTAGCAGGAAAGAGTGCGGATCGCTCACCTCTGTGTCCTTCCTCTCCACGCGGTCCCAGCTGCCCTCACTGAAGCGATCCTCGCTGTGATTGGACAGAGAGTCTTCCTCGTCACTGCCGTCAGACTCCCGCAGGCACGTCTGGAGGGACAACAGACAAAAGATACTCTGGGATTACGATGAATGTGAGCACATCGCATCAGAACGCATCCTAACGCAGAAATCAACCACTGCACTGAAACAAGGCTTTTAAACTCTTTGTTTTAAACTTCAAAACGTAATATGCTCACATAAACAATGAAACACATCCATTTATTTTATTAAATCCTAACCTTCTGAGGATTTGCAAATTTAAAATAATCAAGATATACAGATAAAGATATATAAAATACATACAGTACAGTTCAAAATTTTGGAACCACTAAGATTTTTAATGTTTTTAAAAGAAGTTTCGTCTGCTCACCAAGGCTACATTTATTTAATTAAAAATACAGTAAAAACAGTAATATTGTGAAATATTATTACAATTTAAAATAACTGTTTTCTATTTGAATATATTTGACAAAGTAATTTATTCCTGTGATGCAAAGCTGAATTTTCAGCATCATTACTCCAGTCTTCAGTGTCACATGATCCTTCAGAAATCATTCTAATATGCTGATCTGCTGCTCAAGAAACATTTAATGTGTACAATTGTACAAAATATTTGTGTACAATATTTTTTTTCAGGATTATTTGATGAATAGAAAGTTCAAAAGAACAGTGTTTATCTGAAATCTAATCTTTTGTAACATTATAAATGTCTTTACTGCCACTTTTGATTGATTTAATGCATCCTTGCTGAATAAAAGTATTCATTTCTTTTCAAAAAAATAAAAATAAAAATTCTTACTGACCCCAAACTTTTGAACGGTAGTGTATAATGCTACAGAAGCTTTGTATTTCAGATAAATGCTGTTCTTTTGAACTTTCTATTCATCAAGGAATCCTGAAAAAAAAAGGTACACAACTGTTTTCAACATTGAAAATAATAACAAATATTTCTTGAGGAACTAATCATCATATTAGAATGATTTCTGAAGGATCATGTGACACTGAAGACTGGAGTAACGATGCTGAAAATTCAGCTTTGCATCACAGGAATAAATTACTTTGTCAAATATATTTAAATAGTACACAGTTATTTTAAATTGTAATAATATTTCACAATATTACTGTTTTTTACTGTATTTTATCCTTGGTGAGCAGACGAAACTTCTTTTAAAAACATTAAAAATCTTAGTGGTTCCAAACTTTTGGACTGTACTGTATATGTTTTCCATTTCAATATATCACACAATTCAACATTTTCTCACAACTATAAATCTCAAAACTTGCACAAACCTCAAACTTCCACGTCAAAATCTAATATTTTAGTTTTCTCTCTTGTCAGAGTCAAACTTTAGCCTCAGATGACACACAAAACCTAACAAATACACAATATTTTCCTGCCCAGTGAACACTAGTGAGATCAATTCATAACACTAACAAAAAACTCTCATTGGGATTCAGGAATAATTTTGCAGCTCAATGTCTATTACAGCATACAACATAAATAGAGGGGTGCAGATACAGTAAAATACAACGAGCTTAAAGAAAAGTTTACATTACTCTACTGTAATGTGATGATATAAAGTATTGTTACTGTACTGTAGATGATACTTCAGCTCTCTCTCCAGTGTTAGGATGTATTTTCTAAAGCATAATCACTTGTGCTTGTATTTCAATAAATAAATATACAATGGCGCCCTCTGCAGGAATGTGTTATAATATGTAATGTACACAAATTGACTGTTCAAAATTAGTTGGCTATATCACAGTCCTTGTTTTTCCATCCGCAAATGTAAAGGATTAGTTCACTTTAAAATGAAACTACCCCAAGATTTACTCACCCTCAAGCCATCATAGGTGTAAATGTGTTACGTCCCTATGGACGTAGGGATTCATTTTGTTTTGTGAGTTGTGACTTGTGTATCTTTTTGTTTTTTTTCCATGTGTTCTGTTTTTTTGTTTTTCTCTATGCTGCTCTTGCTCCTCCTACTGTTTGCTTGACAGGCTCATGAGTGCCACCTGAATCCTGTTGTAGCTCGTTAAGTGGAGTATAAATGAAGCTGAAGACTTCCAGTCCAGGAGAGAGACTTTCCTCTGAGAGATACTACCATCTTCCGGTCCCAGTGTTGTTGGTTTTCTTTTATTTATATTGTTTTGCCTGTGGTGTTCAGGTAAAGAGCTGTATGTGAAGTGTTTCAGCTAATGGGTGTATACTTAAAACTTTACAACAATTAAGTGGGCTTCAGTTGACTGGTTTACCTGAGCTGTCTAGTGTTTCAGCTAATTTTCCCAATCCTGAGACTTTTGTAAGCTGAGCAGCATTGAGCTTTTCGGTTGATTTAAGAGTTATCTGTGAACATCAGTTATCTTATTTTGTTATCTTAATTCTTTTGATATTCTAAGTCTTTTCTTTTAGTTTTGTAGGGAGGTGGATGTCTTTATTTTTATTTAATATTTTCTCCTGTTTATGTAGAAAAGGGAGTTAGGGAATTGTGTTTGTATTCTTATTTTCTTTTCTTTTGGTAGGTAAGTTATCCCTTAACTTTAAGAATCCTTTTGTTTGTTATTTTTGGCCTCTCCCCTCCGGAAGTTTGTTAATTCTCACCATTGGTTTAATAAATTGTTATCTTTGAATCTTGTGTTACTGAGCATTATTGTACCTGCCCTGGGACCTGGAGACGGCAATTCTCTCCACGTTTTCTTTTGTTACATGCCTCTTCTTACCCCTAGACTAGAGGGGCTCGTAACAAAATGACTTTCTTCTTTCTGATGAACACAATCAGTTATGTTAAAATTTCCTGATCATTTACTCACCCCATGTCATCCAAGATGTTCATGTCTTTCTTTCTTCAGTCGAAAAGAAATTAAGGTTTTTGAGGAAAACATTCCAGGATTTTTCTCCATATAGTGGACTTCACTGGGGTTCAACGGGTTGAAGGTCCAAATGTCAGTTTCAGTGCAGCTTCAAAGAGCTCTACATGATCCCAGACGAGGAATAAGAGTCTTATCTAGAGAAACCATCGCCCATTTTCTAAAACAAAATAAACATTTATATACTTCTTAACCACAAATGCTCGTCTTGCACTGCTCTGTGATGCTCCACGCATGACGTAATCATGTTGGAAAGGTCACACGTGACGTAGGCAGATGTACCGATCCAGTGTTTACAAAGCGAACGTGCAAAGACTAAGTCAAATGCTTGTTACAAAAAAAGGTTAAACAACGATGTCGGATGATTTTGAAGTTGGAGGATAAAATGAGATGGAAATGGAGATGCAGAGCAGTGCAAGACGAGCATTTGTGGTTAAAAAGTATATAAATTTTATTTTATTTTAGAAAATGAGCGATGGTTTCTCTAGATAAGACTCTTATTCCTCGTCTGGGATCATGTAGAGCTCTTTGAAGCTGCACTGAAACTGACATTTGGACCTTCAACCCGTTGAACCCCAGTGAAGTCCACTATATGGAGAAAAATCCTGGAATGTTTTCCTCAAAAACCTTCATTTCTTTTTGACTGAAGAAAGAAAGACATAATTTGAATATGGAAGGAGGTCTGGTGGAAGCTAGATATTTTACTTCATAACTTGTTAAATATGGATATTTTTCTTATATAAATGCATCGCTTCACTTCAGAAGGCCTTTATTAACCCCCTAGTTAATGCACTTTGAGTCATTCACTACCATTATATAGTTTGGATGCATCAGGATATTTATTAATATAACTCTGATTGTGTTCATCAGAAAGAAGAAAGTCATATACACCTAGGATGGCTTGAGGTTGAGTAAATCTTGGGGTAATATTCATTTTAAAGTGAACTAATCCTTTATATCCTAATATATTTTTAGTGATATTTGTGAATTGTCTTTCTAAATGTTTCGTTAGCATGTTGCTAATGTACTGCTAATGTGGTTAAAGTTACCATCGTTTCTTACAGTATTCACGGAGACAAGAGCAGTCGTTATATTCATTATTAAACACTTGCAGTCTGTATAATTCATAAACACAACTTCATTCTTTATAAATCTCTCCAACAGTGTGTAATGTTAGCTTTAGCCACGGAGCACTATCAAACTCATTCAGAATCAAATGTAAACATCCAAATAAATACTTTACTCACATAATCCGATGTATGCATGCAGTATGCATGATGAACACTTTGTAAAGATCCATTATTGAGGGTTATATTAGCTGTGTGAACTCTGTTTATGCAATGATATAGTCGAGAGCTCGGGAGGGGGCGGAGAGCGTGAATAATTAAAGGGGCCGCAGCCTGAATCAGCGCATTTCTAATTATGCCCCAAAATAGGCAGTTAAAAAAATGTATTAAAAAAAAAAATCTATGGGGTATTTTGAGCTGAAACTTCACAGACACATTCAGGGGACACCTTAGACTTATATTACATCTTGTAAAAAAAAACGTTCCAATGGCACCTTTAAGCTTTGTTATACCATTTAAGATATTTAACACCCTTAAATTTGATCAAACTAAAGAGTTTCAAGGACACTCAGGGAGCATGACACATTTACTTTCACAGAAATCAGTTTGCATGTCTAATGGGAAACGTGCATATGTAGGAACTTACGATATCATCCTCATAGTCGACGTCCGGCTCGGAGGGCGGCGTGCAGAACTGTTTGCTCTCTAGTTTGAGCTGAAGCTGCCGAACCTGCCGCCTCAACACCTCCACCTCCTGTTTGTAATTGGCTTCGATCTGCCGCAGCCGCTGCTGCACCGCGTCCACCGCGACCGGCAAACCGTCGTCGTCCAGGTACGCGGGAGCCAGAGATCCACCTGAGGAGGGTGAAGAATGGGAGGGTAGAAGCTGCCGGAAGGACGGTCCCATTGCTAACGAAGAGGCGGCTGAGGAACAAAGGGCGGCGTAGCTTGAGTTCTTCACGGCGGAGAACCAACCCGACTGGATGGGACTTCCAGGAGTGCGCAAAGGATCACGACGACAACACGGCCCACCGTTTGCGCTTCCGCCTTGGGCGCGAAGAAGCTTGTTTGCCAATCGACGGCCGTGATAGCTTCCGTGCTGGATAGCGCCACCGCAGGCCGACTGAACGAGGCCCTGGACGCTGTCCCATTGGGATCCAAGTAGGGAAAGATCAGTCAACTGGCTTTGGGAAATCAGACGCCGTGCTGCTTTGGCGTAGTCGGCAGGTGGTGGCCGTTCTCTCACGGAAACGAGTTCTCCATTCCGTATGGCCTCAGTCTTTTTTGCTTCAACTGGGATGTGCGATTCAATCCTAGCTGGAGCGATGTCGCTTTGCTCCGTTAGCGTCTCCACAGACGCCTCCATTGGAGAAAAGCGTTTGAGCTCGGAGTTCAGAGAGCTGCTAGTGTTTTCTACGTGTGCAAAGCCATTACAAAGAGAAGGCGGATTTGAGGTTGTGGAATTAATTTCTGCAGTCCTGACTTCCACTTCCTGTGGTAAAGGTGGGAGGGGACTGATTGGGATTTGAGGCGGGGCTTGATTTAAAACCGGAAGAGGCGGGGTCTGATCTAATGCTAAGGGGTGGGGCAAAGACGGCAGAGGCTGGGTTGTCAAACAAGGCTCCGCCCTTAAATCATCCTCATGTTGCTCACAAGATATTGGAGAAACTACTTCCTCACACGTCTCCGACTCCTGCTCATCTCTGATCAACCCAGCGATCGGCGTGTCCTGGATCGACAACGGCTGATTGGACTCCAGCGCTGGCCGTCCCTCCTGGCAGTGCTTGTTGAGGTTGGGGTCACTTGAGGTGCGAGTGAGCGTCACGCCGTTCTCACAAGCAGACACCAAGTTGTCCATCGACCGTGTTTTGGGAAGCCTGAGTGAATGGAAAAACAGCTTCAGTTCTCCACAAGAGGGCAGAATCTGAACACAACTCAAAGCATCTCAGTACAGTGACTCATCATCATCAAGGTTTATATTTATCAAAATTGCATTATTTTTTGTTTTGAAAAGCAAACGTAATGTTTTATAAAAAATCTTTGTGTTTAATAAATATACTGAAAAATATTCAGCTAAAACAGTGAAAATGTCACTAAGGCAAGTGAAGAAAACAAAGTTTTATAAAAATAAAACAATGTTTTATTAAAAAAATATTTAATGCTTTATAAAAAATACTTTGCCTTTTGTTTAATAAAAATATAAAAAATTAATATTTTGTTTAAAACACTCAAAATGTTGCCAATGCAATTAAAGCCAACATAATATTTTATAAAAATTATTTAATGCTTAATAAAAATTCTAATACGTAAACATACAGACACTTAAAAATATTTTGCTTAAAAACAAACACTGAAAATGTCACTAGGACAAGTAATGCGAATTTATTACTTTATAAAAAATAAACATTAATAGTTTTATAAATATAATATGCTTTATAACATATTATAATATGTGCATTAATAATATATAATAATAAAGCTTTATATCAATACTTGTTTAATAAAAATACTGACCAAATATTTTGCTTAAAAAAAATTGAAAATTGAAAATATCACCAGGACAAGTCAAGCAAACTATAAAAATGAAACATTTAATGCTTTTTAAAATTATTTAATGCCTTTTAAAAAATATTTTGCCTTTTGTTTAATAAAAATATTTTGCTGAAAACATTGAAAATGTCACTAGGAAGTAAAGCAAATTAAATGTTTTATAAAAATAAAATATTTAATGTTTTATAAAAATACTTTGATTTTTGTTTAATAAAAATAGTGGCTCTTATAAATATTTTGTTTAAAACATGCTCTCAAAATGTACACTTTATACACTTAATATTTTATAAAAATTATTTAATGCTTCATAATAATTCTAAGTTTTTTTTTGTTTAATACGTAAACATACAGACACTTACAAATATTTTGCTTTAAAACACTGAAAATGTCATCAGACCAAGTAAAGCAAACTATAAAAATAAAAGATTTAATGCTTTATAAAAAATACTTTGATTTTTTTTAATAAAAATAGTGGCTCTTATAAATATTTTGTTTAAAACACACACTCAAAATGTACACTTTATACACTTAATATTTTATAAAAATTATTTAATGCTTCATAAAAATTCTTATTTATTTTTGGTTTAATACGTAAACATAGAGACGCTTAAAAATATTTTGCTTAAAAACACTGAAAATGTCATCAGACCAAGTAAAGCAAACTATAAAAATAAAACATTTAATGCTTTATAAAAATTATTTAATGCCTTTTAAAAAATACTTTGCCTTTTGTTTAATAAAAACACTGACAACTAATGAACTACAGACTAGATCAGCAGGAAGTCCTGCAATCTGTAATTTACTGGCAGCAAGTGTGCTGAAATCTGATTGTAGAGAAAGAAGCGCATCACGATATTACTTTCGGGAAAGTTGGTTGGAACTTGGCCAAATAAAGATTCAGCGAAGCAATATGCGGCCAAATGTAATTGTGAAGCATTTCAAGCACTAGAACCTGCTACTGAGTGAAATGAATCAGCGCGGTCACCTGTCGAGAGAGCGTGAGGTGAACTCCTCTCCTTGTGCCGAAGGGCTCAGGTAGATCTCCATGGCGTCTTCGGCCGCTGTGCACGGCGATGACGTCGGCAGATAAACGGCCGTCCACAACTGCAGAGCCCGTGTGTGACATACCGGCTGCAAAACCTGCAACGGAGGGCATCACAAACAATTTGGATCTGCTTTATCTGATCTGTTATTATTATCCGTTTATTACTGTGAAGCTGCTTTGAAACATTCTGCACTGTGTAAAGCACTATAAAAATAAAGCTGACTTGACTTTATGTGTGTGTTTGCATCCTGTGCTGACCATATCATGGCAGGGGATGTAGAGGAAGTTCTGGAAGTTCTTGTTGCCGGTGCGGAGGAGCGACCAGACGGAGCAGGTGCGTTTATAGACGTTACGAGCCTCTCGCTCTTTTGCGTTGTTGCACAGGAAGGTGCCGTACAGACAGGAGTATGTGTGCTGAACCAGTTTCACCTAGAATAAATTAGTTAATTAGCATAAAATTAGAAAACAACAACGTCTGGATGTGACCTACAGATAATATAAACTGATCATTTATCCTTCCTGCATAATCAGGAAAAAGGGATACATCACAAAGTCAAGATTTGCGGTTTTAAAATCCACATTTTCTGCCCAAAATTAATATAAACATCCAATAATAATTCAAAAATCAATTAATATACACCACCAGTCAAAAGTTTGTAAACATTACTATTTTTAATGTTTTTGAAAGAAGTCTCTTATGCTCATCAAGCCTGCAAAAAACAGCAATATTGTGAAATATTATTACAATTTAAAATAATGGTTTTCTATTTTAATATACTTTAAAATATATATATTTTTAATTTTCAGCATCATTACTCCAGTCTTTTGTGTCACAAGATCCTTCAGAAATCATTCTGATATGATGATTTAATACTCCGTTATTATCAAAGTTGAAAACATTTGTGTTGCTTAATATTTTTTGGAATATTTTTTCCAGGATTCACTGATCAAAGAGAACAGCATTTATTGAAAATAGAAATATTTTCTAACAATATAAATCTTTACTATCACTTTTTATCAATTTAACACATTCGTGCTGAATTAATTTCTTCCAAAAAAAAAACAAACTTTTGAACAGTAGTGTATATTGTTATAAAAGATTTAATTGAAATAAATGCTGCTCTTTTTAAACTTTTTATTCAAAGAATCCTGAAAAAAGCATCACATTATAAACAAATTATTAAGCAGCACAACATTTGTAATAAATCATCATATTAGAATGATTTCTGAAGGATCATGTGACACTGAAGACTGGAGTAATGATGCTGAAAATTCAGCTTTGCATCACTGATATAAATTATATTTTAAAGTATATTATAATAGAAAACCATTATTTTAAATTGTAATAATATTTTACAATATTACTGTTTTTTCTGTATTTTTGATCAAATAAATGCAAGCTTGATGAGTAGAAGAGACATTTTTTGAAAACAATAAAAATAGTAATGTTTCCAAACTTTTTAATGGTAGTGTATATACCAGACATTACAAAAGTACCATATGTACTTGTTATTCCCAAAATCTTTAACAACATTTGTAAATGAATGTTTTTATATTTCTCCATCAAGTACACAGTCTTGTACTTTTGTCTGATTTTCACAAAACTTTTTTTGCTTCAAATCAAAGTTTGTAGTGTTGTGATGCTCCTCGTAGCTGATTGGTTTGGTTCATGGCTTATAACCCTTTAATGAAGACTATTTGCTGAAAAAAGGGGGCGGGCCCTAATGCACTCTATGCCCCGCCCTACTGTAAATTATACTGTAATAATACTGTAAAGGCTACGTACCAGAAAGGCCTCGTTGAACTCAAACAGGCAGGGGAACTGCTTCAAGAGCTGATGAACGCAGTCCAGCCACTGCAGGAACACCGGACACTGTTCACTCACATCGTCGCTGTTCTCCTGGTGACCGCAGCGGTCCGCAAACTTGTGACCGTAATCCAACCACTCGGTCTCTACCAGCACCTGAAAACCCTGCGGACACAATCGAGAGATGACTGGATGTAACATATTCAGTAATATTAATTTAACTGCACTGACATTATCAGATGAGAACAAAAGGTCCCGTTTTAAAGGACAGGAGCAGGACTTCTTCACATTTACCTCTATGGTTCTGTAGAAGGGATCAAGAAGGATCTTTGCAAGGGCCACAATCTGAGGGGTCCGATCCCAGCCGTCTGAGCAGTGGACCAGCACCGGACGTCCATCCCGCTCCACCGCAGAGCAAACCAGAGTGGCGGCTTTCAGCATGACGGACAGATGCTGGAGCCAACGGGTGCTTTCCAGAGCGGAGAGCCAGCTGGAGAGAGCCAACGGGAGATTCGGGTTACAAAAGTCGAAATGCAACTTGATAGAGACACTGTACTGAAAATAACTTTTCACAGTGAAATGTTCTCAGCTCAGGTTATTCTTTAAAGTTGATACCTTAGATTGACCGAAAAACTTGAAAATTGGGTGACACTATACTTGAAGCCTTTATATATAATGCAATATAAACTTATTTTTAATGCATTAATAATGCCATGTAATGCACCTTATGATGCATTAATAATCGTAACCTCAGTTATAATACACAGAAAATATAATGCATTAAAACACATGACAAGCAAAGTCAAATATAATGCATTTTAACTTTGATTACAATTATTTATGGATATTTATATAAAAGATACAATGCATTACAATGTACATTATGAATACCTACATAATGCATTATACAAAAAGGCCTTGTTAATGAAAATGGCTGCATTCGATGCTTTACTGCACTGAAGTTCATTTTGAACACTTTTGAAAGCTAGAAACAAAATCAAACCAAACCAAATGTTAAATATTATGAAGCATATACATATATAGGCCTATGTATGTGCAGTATATGCTTTATAGTATTTAAATATAAATGTATAAATAGAATATAAATTATTTAAATAGAAATATACATTCTAGCATTCAAAAGTTTAGGGTTAGTATTTTTTTTTTATTTTTTTTTTAATTAATAATGTTTTTCAGCAAGGATGGATGAAATTGATAAAGTGTCAGTAAAGACATTTATAATGTTACAAAAGATTTATGTTTCCTGTGAAAAAAAATGAATCAATGTTTCCACAAAAAAAGAACTGTTTTCAACATTAATAATAATCATAAATGTTTCTTGAGCAGCAAATCATCATATTAGAATGATTTCTGAAGGATCATGTGACAATGAAGACTGGAGTAATGATGCTGAAAATTCAGCTTTGATCACTGGAATAAATTACATTTTAACATATATTCACATAGAAAATAGTTATTTTAAATTGTAATAATATTTCACATTTTTACTGTATTTTTGATCAAATAAATGCAAGCCACGGTGAGCAGAAGAGACTTCTTTCAAAATCATTAAACGGGAGTGTATATTAATTTCAGCATGGCGATGCAGCACTTACTTGCCGGGATCTGGGATCTGACTGCAAACCGCTCTAAGTGACTGAAAGCTGTTTCTGATGGAGTGGATGTTGGCCATGCCCATAAACATCACCTCACAGTTGGGATAGTACTCTAAAAACAGAGAGGAAACTGACTTCAGTCAACAAACAAACAATAGAGATGTTTCCATACAAAGTTGTGAATTTAACCTATCCACAAAACTACAATATTGCATAAAACATTTGTGAATAAAGCAGCATTTCCATCCCATGTGTTCAAGAGAACAAAATCGTCACTTCCAGGGAAATTGGTGCAAAGTATGTGTAATAAAAATGGAGGTTGCCGCAGTGTGGGTAGAAAATGAGGCTTTATTTCCTCCACCATAAATGGCGAAACGCTGTCATGTTCTCTTGAGTTCGGATGCTGGTGTTTGGGAACACAATAGTGTGAGACGCTTCTGGGAGGGAATTAAACCAAATCATTCAGATGACAGACTTTGACTCAGATGTTTCAGAACCACCAAACCAACATTTGAGATGCTGCAATGCGATTGGTCCAGTTATCCAGTCGCATCAGTTTTTGTGAGGGATTTATTCAGTGCATGTGTTTCCATCACATTTTTTTGTGCATTGCTTCTTATCGATAAAGATTATCCATTATCGATTATCAATTCATGTGCATTCCATCCAGCCTTTTTTATGCAATATCCCAAAATGCACACAGAAATAGGGAGAAATGTCAAGAGATTTACAACAGAGTCTGTCATGAATTGACCAGCACTAACCTTCACACTCGCAGCCTCCTCCTTTGGCACGGTTCGCCACAGCAGCGGTGTATGAACGGGCATCGAGAATCAGTAACTTCTGGGCAGCGGCGCTGGCGTCAGGAGCGGGACATCCCGTCAGAGATGAGTCTGAGGACAAGACAGTGTGAATGTGATTAGAAAGGAATACTGACATACTGAATACTACATACTACACTGCATGAACAGCATACGATGAACCGGTCTAGGACAAAAATGGCATCAAAATGAACAAATTGAAGATAAGGGGGCAAAAAAAATATCGGTACTATTTTACAAAAAGGTCCTATTAGTTAACGATAGTTAATTCATTATTAACATTAACAACAAGCAATACATTTGTTACAATATTTATTAATCTGCTAATGTTAGTTGATAAAAATACATTGTTAGTTTATGTTAACAAATGAAACCTTATTGTAAAGTGTTACCAAATATCAATATTACAACATCAAGAGCAATAATCGACAATAATGATTTTTTGTCATAATTTTGCAGCCCTAGCCTTTTAACAAGTTCCTGTTTTTTATTTTATAATATACAGTACAGTCCAAAAGTTTGGAACCACTAAGATTTTTAATGTTTTTAAAAGAAGTTTCGTCTGCTCACCAAGGCTACATTTATTTAATTAAAAATACAGTAAAAAACAGTAATATTGTGAAATATTATTACAATTTAAAATAACTGTGTACTATTTAAATATATTTGACAAAGTAATTTATTCCTGTGATCAAAGCTGAATTTTCAGCATCGTTACTCCAGTCTTCAGTGTCACATGATCCTTCAGAAATCATTCTAATATGATGATTAGTTCCTCAAGAAATATTTGTTATTATTTTCAATGTTGAAAACAGTTGTGTACTTTTTTTTTTCAGGATTCCTTGATGAATAGAAAGTTCAAAAGAACAGCATTTATCTGAAATACAAAGCTTCTGTAGCATTATACACTACCGTTCAAAAGTTTGGGGTCAGTAAGAATTTTTTTTTTTTTTTTTTTTGAAAAGAAATTAAAGAAATGAATACTTTTATTCAGCAAGGATGCATTAAATCAATCAAAAGTGGCAGTAAAGACATTTATAATGTTACAAAAGATTAGATTTCAGATAAACACTGTTCTTTTGAACTTTCTATTCATCAAATAATCCTGAAAAAAAATATTGTACACAAATATTTTGCACAATTGTACACATTAAAAGTTTATTGAGCAGCAGATCAGCATATTAGAATGATTTCTGAAGGATCATGTGACACTGAAGACTGGAGTAATGATGCTGAAAATTCAGCTTTGATCACAGGAATAAATTACTTTGTGAAATATATTCAAATAGAAAACAGTTATTTTAAATTGTAATAATATTTCACAATATTACTGTTTTTTACTGTATTTTTAATTAAATAAATGTAGCCTTGGTGAGCAGACGAAACTTCTTTTAAAAACATTAAAAATCTTAGTGGTTCCAAACTTTTGGACTGTACTGTATATATACACTATATATAGGTTATTTACATCATGCAACTGTCGTTTGAACACATGTATGCCACTTTTGAACATTTTATCGTTAACAGTCTATAATTGTAAAAACATTTGACAGTAAGACAACAGATACATAAAGGTACTTGTAATTTTAAAAAAATGCCCTTTTGCAAATGCACATATTGCCCCTTAATGTGAAAAGCTATTTCCTGCAACACAACAGAGTCAGCCCATAAGACCCATTTTAATGCAACGCAAATGCAGTTATAATTCTTCAGTCTGTCCCGCTGGAAAAATCAATGACGGCCGCATGCGGAGAAATTTCTGGCATCACGACAGCACTGATACTTTCTGCACAAGACAGCCAATTCACTTAGGACCATTAAGATGAGAGAGACTTTACAGAGGCCAGCCAAAACTGGACCAGAAGAGTCCAGAGATGAGTCTCGACTCAGCAAAAACACAGACACGCCTGCATTCGGTGGAACACATCCAATTAAAAAGAGTGATTGCATAAAGTAATGTAATTCAGGATAAATGATTATTGGAACAGAACCGCCCTGAACAGAATAAATGAATCAATTACATTTTATGTAGAAGATAAGTGGGGCTTGTTCATCCAAATCTCTCCACCGTGCACCGTACAATAAATACAGATAACATGAGTGGTTTTCAAAGAGTGATGTGGCACATGCACACTACGTATAGTCTGTGCAATGCATTTATACATTAAGCAGACTTATAAATGTGGAACATCGCAAGAAATCTGTCCTAGAGCCAGCAATATTCATAGTACACGATGTCAGGTTTATTCAAACAAAAACAGATTTGTTTTAGAGTTTGTTTTTATAAACAGGAGTAATGTAAGTGCCTTGGTTAATGGATCAGGCTTGCATTTGGCCATTTAATATTAACCCCCTGGAGTCGAATGGATTACTTTTATGATTGATGGATGCACTTTTTTGAGTCGGTTAAGACATCATTAACCCTAAAATTTACATAAACCCCGCCCCCGAGAATACACAACAAAGGGGGCGGGGCCATGTTGGGCTGCTTTAGAGAAGAGGAAGAGTTGTTGTAGTAGAGTGTTGTTGTCATGCCGTCATTTTACGCCGGACTGCTTCACAAACGAGGGTCAATTCAACACAAAAGATGAACATGACGGCACATGCTAGTGGATGAGTTGAATCAACTCCACAGCAACTACATAAATTTATCCACTAACCATTCAGAAACGTCCTAAAAGTCGTCCTAAAAGTCTCTCCATCAGTGTCGACTCCGGTTTGAACAATGTAAGGCTGAACACCGTTACTGACAATCCTCATTTTGGCTGCGTGAGATTCTCCAGCTTTGTTGTTGTTGTTGAGCTGTTAAAGCTCTGCCCTCTTCTGGAAAGGGGGCGGGGAGCAGCAGCTCATTTGCATTTAAAGGACACACACAAAAACGGCGTGTTTTTGCTCACACCCAAATTTGAGAAGCTATAATAAATGATCTGTGGGGTATTTTGAGCTGAAACTTCACAGACACATTCTGGAGACACCAGAGACTTATATTACATCTTGTGAAAGGGGCATTATAGGTCCCCTTTAATGCATTTCTGCAGACCATCAGACAGTTTCACCCAATTGTGAAGCGTCTGATTGGGAGGATGTTGGCTTCGGCCCTCAACTCATTAGATGGTGCGTAATTAGAGCGCATTTACTCTTCAACTGCGCAAAAAAAAACCTCCTGCCAAATTCCCTCTCAGACAACAGCCTGCAAACTCATTTCCATCCGCTTCTGGAGGTCAGTCCGCAGTCGAGTCAGTGGCACCTCTGCCCATCTCATTCCCAAGCAGACATTGGCAGTGTCAGAGAGGAAACTGCCTTAATTGAGTGCGTTGCAACCAGTTTTCCCATGGCAAAACCCATGATTCTTAGCAATAAGGTTGGCGCAAGCCGTTCATCTACAGTCCAACACAGTAATTGTCTCTATACGGGTTTACGCTCTTCATTTGTGGGAAAGAACGAGGGCGAGAACGCATTTTAAGACAGAAACTAATTACAAATGGCATTTTTCCCCCAACACATATACAATAATTATCCGACAGAGAAAGGATTCAATGGTCTAAAAGACGATTATTTGGAAAACTGGGATTTGAAATTTTTGGATAAAGTGCATGATGCTTTGTTGAAACTTTCACTGATTCATGCTTTTACTTACAGGCTTTTCTAATGCATGGAATAAATTCACAGACTAACTATTACTGACTCATTTCAGGCAGTTCAGAATCGATTATTTCTCCATTTGATCTTTGCAGATCTTTTACATTCACAAACAGCTCTATTACACTCTGCATGAAAGCGAATATCTGAAAAAGCATAATAGCACCACTTTAAAACAAAAAGGTCTTACCGAAGTCACAGTCGGATGAGTCCGGTCCGTCTCCTCTGGTCCTGCAGGCCCGCGTCCCGGCGTCCAGCTGACAGGCCTTCGCTATCGACGTCACCAGATACTCATCCTCAGTGTTCCTCCAACCCCACCAGCTGATCTCTGGCTGACTGCAGCGAGCGATGACCGCCCCGTTACGCTGGTGCCTGACGGAAAACACGATTAACAGACCCCAGTCAGAGAAGATCGATCAGTCACTGCCAGGGGTGCATTTTTAATTTGACCGAGATGGAAATAAGGCTGGAAATGACTGCAGGAGGACAGATGAGCAGCTTCTCGCACCTGTAAACCACCACAGGAATTCTCTTCCAGGACCTGAAGGAGGCCACGCTCTCCAGCTCTTTATCTGTGATCCAGACGGGCACCAGCAGCTTCTGAGGGTAACTCGAACACAACCTAGAAGACAGAACGACAAGAGTTAGACACTGAAACTGACAGACATGAACAAAACTGACTTTCAATTCCACAGCAAAAACAAATTATTGATTATTATATAAACGCCATATCAGCAGCAGGTGTTTTCAGCCTCTATATGAGGACACGAATGCATGAAGTTCATCTCCAGAGCCGATCTGAGAGTCACTTCATGAGCATTTTTACCGTTTGATTTGAGAAAAAATATCATCATATCATAAACACACAGAAACTCAAAGGGTTTCACGACAACCTGTCAAAATAAAAGTTCGGTTTAACTAAGAAATTGTGACAAATATATTACAATTTAGTCTCAATTTAATAATAATACTAACACTAACACTAATAATAATAATAATAATAATAATATATTATTATTAAAACTATTTTTTAAAAGAAATAATCAGTTTTCTTCAATGTTTTAATTTTAACAGTAAAGCTCTGTTGTGCAGCACTTTGTTTGAATAAGTTTAATGTCATTTTATTAAAAGATAAATTAATGTTTTATGCCTTCACTTGAAAAATTAAAATACACAAAATTTCTGAGAAAAAAAAAATGAATTTTTTTTAATTTTATTTTTTTTTTATAGAAAAATAACATTTTCTTGTTTTTATGAATTCAATTAATTAGACGTTTTTTTTTAATTATTAAAATGTAATTAAACCATTAAAATGGAATCCAGAAAACAGAATTTGGTAAATAAATAAAATAAAAAACTGAATTTGAGGGGTGAAAAAATAAAACGCATTTCATAAGGCCCTAAAAATTTAATTTTTGTTCAATTTTTAATGAAATTGTTGTTAAATTGTATAAGTTTCATGATCTCAATTAATTAGACATGCTTTTTGATTACTAAAATTTAATTTAAGCATTAAAATGGAGTCCAAAAAAAAATTGAAACAAAAGAAAGAAAAAGATAATTCATGTTTTATGCCTTCACTTGAAAAATTAAAATACACTCGCCAGCAAAATTAAAATAGCCTACACAAAACAAAATTTCTGAGGAAAAAATTATTATTTTTTTTTTAGAAAAATAACACATTTTGTTGTTTTTATGAATTAAATTAATTAGACATGTTTTTAATTATCAAAATGCCATAAGGCCCTAAAAATTTAATTTTTGTTAAATTTTTAATGAAATTGTTGTTAAATTGTATGTTTCATGATCTTAATTAATTAGACATGGTTTTTCATTACTAAAATTTAAGTCCATAAAAATTTAATTAAAAAAAAAAAAAAAAAAAAAAAAAAAAACGGAATCCAGAAAAATTAAAACTGGAATTAAAATTGAAATTTGAAAAGAAAAAAAAAAAAAAAAAAAAAAAAAAAAAAAAAAAAAAAATTAATTTTGGAAAAAATAAAACCATAATTAGTCCTTCCAGTATGACATCTGAGAAAGAAAAAAAATAAAAAAATCTAATATTTTTGAAAAAAATCCATTAATGACATTTCTGAATAAAACCATTGCCTAATATCATATCTAATATCATAATTTCAGTAAAACATGCTTTATATTATTTTAATAAATCAATAAACAATACAATAATATTTAATTGTTTTAAATAAATATGACATACTAATACCAGTTTTAATATATTATTATTAAAACTATTTTTTAAAAGAACTAATCAGTTTTCTTCAATGTTTTAATTTTAACAGTAAAGCTCTGTTGTGCAGCACTTTGTTTGAATAAGTTTAATGTCATTTTATTAAAAGATAAATTAATGTTTTATGCCCTTACTTGAAAAATTAAAATACACAAAATTTCTGAAAAAAAATAAATAATTTTTTTTTTTTTTAGAAAAATAACATTTTCTTGTTTTTATGAATTCAATTAATTAGACATTTTTTTTCATTATTAAAATGTAATTTAAAAGAATACAATAATATTTAATTGTTTTAAATAAATATGACATACTAATAATTCTCCATAGCTCAATAAATACATGTTTACTAACCCAGATATTTACATATTATAAACATGATTTTCTGTAAAGCTGCTTTGAAAAGCACTATACAAATAAAATGGAATTGATGTTTGATAAAGTATTTCAAACTTAATTAAATCAACGTCATATTGTATCTTTAAAGTATTTTAAATAAACATTGCTCAAGTTTGTAATTGTTCAGGTGAGTGATTTTGTCTTATTACGGTCTGTCCTATCAGTTTATATTCACTCAAAACACACACCAACAAACTCAACACCTTTTGACCATGAAGTGCATTAAACTGCCATACATGAAAGTATCTGAACCTCAAAAACAACATCAGACATGAGGATTGAAGTCATTTTCTCTCTCTCGTCTCATTCTGATGTTCAGATCAATCACACCATCTCCGTCTCATGCCCGCTGTGTGTCTGTCTCACCCTCAAATGACAAAACTCAGTCCAATTATTTCCTGATGTCCTCAATGACCGCCCTTTACACACACACACACACACACACACACACACACACACACACACACACACACACACACACACACACACACACACGAGTCTGTCTGATGTGACTCATGTGACGCAGCAGGTTCAGGCTGGCTTTAATTATCCATCTCTACAGCACGTCTCCCACCGGCTGCATCGGTGAGGACATGTTATATTGCACACAAAATGAATGATTTTTGCTATACCATAACCTACACTAAACCTAACTCAACCAGGCCCCGCCCCTTTATTCTCTATATGAATTATTTAAATGAGGAAGTAAACTCAAGACTACAATGGAGGTGTTTAAGTGAGTTGCCATCCATCCATCCATCATCACACTTCAAACTTACTTGTAGTTGCTGTTGATATCAGACACTCTCCAGGCGTTTTGCATGTCAAATCCCATCCGCTTCACCTCCACCTCCATCCTGTGCCGCACATGATCACCTGAGAGAAACCAACGACACGGTTTCTGAATGCAAGTCTGGATTAAATGACATTTTATAAAGTTTAATGCCATCTGTGTCAGGGTTATTCCAGTTTAAACCTGAAATAAAAAACTATAACGTTGTTATCTCAGTGTCACTGAGATAGCACAGGTGTGTGTACCTGGTCTGCACAGGTGCAGGTGCTGGTCTTCATCGTCCGTGTTTCCTCCTAAACACC